>NC_046220.1:2886271-2943771 GCF_011004875.1 Balearica regulorum gibbericeps
AGCATCTGGGTGTTTGGTTGGCCTTTTATCTGGCTTATGCTGGCTGTCGTGGTGGCTGTAGGAAGTCTGCAAGGCTGGCAAAGGAGTAGTCTGGTGGTCTGTCTAGTGCTTGTGAATGTAATTTGCTTATTCATTCACATTTAATTGTCATAAATTTGTTCCCCACTACTTGTCTGAATAAAGGCCCTGAGAAAATTCTCCTTTGAGGTCTTTGTACGATATGGGACCCTTACCATCATGTTTCTTCCCATGTTCGTTCTCTGTTTACCCTTGCTACCCTTCTTCTTGCACTTACGTTTCTGTGCTCTTGAAAAACCGTAATGAAATCATTTTGTGGTTAGCATACATTTTCATAAAACATTTCCCTGTGATGAGAGGCCTCCTGCTTCCTTCAGTTTCAGGGTCTAATTTTAGACCCAGACCACCACAATCCAATTCATATCTCATATTCCATATTCATTGTTTGATTAAAAGAACAATATTTTTATAGTCAAACCAGTAAGGTTTTTGTCTTTTCATCAGAATATTAAGACAGCATGGATTTCTGGTTTTAATATAGCTCTCAGAAAATCAGAAATACCTGTTTACTTTTGTGGTCTCTCCAAAACAAGACCATATGAAGCAGGTTAGAAAAATTTTCTTTTAATACTTATTCTTCTCTGTCCTAAATTAATTTCCCCTCCATGCTGTCCTCCAATAGCCTCCAGAAATAAAACTTTATGTTTATGTCTCTAATGTCCTCATGTTGACAAAATTTAATATTCCTTCTGTCTTTTGCACAAATCTCTTTGTGTTATTAGCGAATATAATAAATAGGTATAAACGATGCTCCTGGCGAAGTCTTACAACGGAAAATGATAACATCTTTAAGCAGTACTTAAATTTAGATGGATTAAAGCAGCAGATTATTCTGCAAATAGATGGGGGATCTCCCCCCCCCCCCCCCCTTTGTTGATAGCTTTCTGATGTGAGCACAAAAAAAAAAAAAAAAGAAAAGAAAAAAAAAAGAATAAGAATGTAAATAGGCAGGATGTCCTTGCTATGCAAAATACAACTCCCTATATGATAGGATATGTGACACCTATCTCACAGACAGGAGCTTACAATCCTGTTCATTAATTTTATCACTAACATAAACTTTTAATATGCATATGATCAGTATATGGGACTTCCAGGGCAGCTTAAAATGACTGTAACCTGTAATTACTGCTCCTGTACTTGATTATAATAATCTGATTGCAATTATTCAGTGATTTTAATACAAGCCCCAAGCTACATAACAATAATTCAAGTGCAGTGATTGGGAACATGTTTCTGTTTGGCTGTGAAATGATGTTTTAATCCGCACTGATTCAGGGATCTGGCTATAGTTCTATTCATGTAATTAAGGCACATTTATACAGTCAAGTAGAATAACTTTAGTTTGAAGTGAATTTAATTAATGCAAAGACTCTATATAAGTCAAAATGGATCATAAGCATGAATTCCTTAGATAGGAATAATAAAGCAAAGATAGCAGTACTTGGCTGCTTTGGCCATTACAATGAGCTGGTTAATTTTTTAGATAAAAACGAACAGGTGCATGGGAAGATGGGAGGAACCTGCTCATAGCAATGCTACAAGATGCATTTTAGCTGAGCTCCAGAATTATTACTGAAAGTTTTATAATTTCCATGCTCTTGACTTGGCCCTGAGCTTAAGCCCATGATCAGAGGCAGGACTTTAAAATACTCCTGTAAATGCTTGATTCTGATGAAATTCTCAGCGAGCCTAAGTTTTAAATGAGAGTAAACTCTGAAGGCTCTCTCGTCCATTGTCTCCTAGACTTTAAAAAACAGGCTTGGTAAAAAAAGAGTTTCACACAACAAAATCAAGGCCGCTAAAAAGTGTATTTTGAGGACTTATGTCAAGGCTATTCTCAAGCAACAGAAATGTCTTTGCAAGTAAAAGATTGCACTACTTTGTTTTTGAAATCGCCTTTCTGTAGATAACAAATATGCTACAAAAATGCAAACACCCCATGAACATTAAATGAATTTTACTTTAACATATGATATATAAATAGTATAAATAATGTAAATATAATATATAAATTACATTATTTTTTCTTTAACAAAAGCATGTTTACTTAATAAGGCAGTGCATTTTAAACTTAACTGGATTTTTTTATTATTTTTACAATACTTTTCTTATCAATTCTTTCATTTCTTACCTGAACTGAAAAACTTTGCTGCTTGACAAGAGAAAAAGAAAAACCAAGCTCATCTGGGAGCATTTATGGTTATATGGTGATCACACTCACTTTTTAGACAGTGACTTGCTAGGTTTTCTATATTTGTACTTGGGAATTGAAAGATTTTAAAAAGCACTGCAAACCAAACAAATCAAAACCTGAAAACGATTTTAAAAAATGGACTAATATAAAATAATGGAGAAAGTCTTATATTAAGCTATTTATTATTAGCAGGAGGCTAACAAACCCCCTCCTGCCCCCCCCCCATTATCATCCTCCCACAGAAGCTTATCTTTTATCTTATTTATAAGTTACTGATTGCCTGTGAATTGTGTTGCTAACAAATCAATAAATCACTTTGATCCTGATTTTGTTTAAACTGTGTGATCTGAACTTTTTTAGCCTGTGACATCTGACAGTAAGAGAGAAAACACAATAAGCACTTCAGATAGTAATTTCTGAAGTTGATCAAGCTCTTTCACCAGATTTTAGGTACTTCCATAATACTGTCTTCCAAGACAGAACCCTACTGTGGTGAAATATCTGATTTTGCAATGGACCTTGCATGGAAGAAAATTAAAGGTATTTTTAGTTATTGTTAAAAAATAAATTTGTCATTGTTATGAATACTACAGAAGGCAGGAAAAGTGTCTGGTTACGTCCCAAATCAATCAATTTTAGCCTTCTGATTGTTGGTACTGTAAGACAAAAAATCTGGAGAGGCTTCATTAATAGTGAGCAGATGCTGAAAAGCATTAAACTAATGGTCACTCTCACCACTGCACAGTAACTTAGAAATTTATGTGTTACCAGTACATGCTATGTCTACTAGCGTCTCTTTCTCAGAGGCAAACAAATTACCAAACAAGTACCTACTTACACTAACAACAAACATTCTGTCATTGTGATAAAAAATATCTTTACATCTTGACATGCAGGATATACCAAATGTTAAAGAATGAATGACACCATGGTTATATCTGCTTCACCAGTTCTTTGTGTTAAAAATGTTGATCAAATCTACCTAATTGTTTTATATTTTTAAATAGTCCACAAACAAAATGGGGTCCAATACTGAACTTTGAACAGCTTATGAGAGGCAAAAAATTTACTTTTTGTGCTTTTTTTCTTGGCAGAAGCTTGAGAATTTTTTTTTAAATTTTAATTATTATTTTACCTAATTTATTTTATTTTTAATAAGTGCTGCTGAGTTCTCTCTCCTTCTTTGTGGTTTTTGTGGGTTTTTTTGTTTGTTTTTGTTTTTTCTTTTTTTCTTCTGATGGCATTGATTCTATGGAAGTAGACTTAAAAAATCAGCACAGGGAAATAATGTGGCTGCAGCACTGAGGGTTGGCTATGTCACTGCTGGGGGCTCTTCCACAAGCCATCTGCGTCAGAACAAGCTAGCATCCTGATCACTGATGAGGTAAGAAATCTTTGCCACCTCTTGTCATGCAGTTATGACATTGTGGCTAAAGTTTCCCTACAGAGTGCGCTCCTGATGTTTTGACATCTGCTTGTATGAACTCAACATCGCTTTCATTTGTGCTGAACACTAACAGATTGAAAAAATACCATCCCTGCCTCTAAGCATTTAAAGTCAGCACTAAACAGGTGTCAAGGCAAGTATTTTCATCAATATGTACTCATTGATTTGTAACAATTATTGTCCTTAAACATTTTGGCAACAAAAATTCAAACCTTTAATAATTTTCTTGGCATTAACCAAGCAAAAGTGAACAAAACCCCATGAATAAATCACAAATTGACATGGTCGCATTTGTGGAAATTACAGAGGTCTCTTCAAGAATCCCCTATTCCTTTAGTGCATCACCAGCTTCAGTGGTGGCAATTGGTAGATCCAGGTCTAAAAATGGAGATAAAAATCTGTCCACTGTATGGATGTTCTCAAGGGCATTAGTAATACTGCCCACATTCCAAAGTACATTCCCTGACACAGTGTGATTTATATGGACACTGAATCTTCACTTGGCACTTTTCCTGATGTGTCAAGTACAAGATTACCAGCAAGAAACACATTTTAGCAATATTTTAAAGGCCTAAGTTACCACATTTCTAATACGAATTGCCATTTTGATTGTGTAAAACATGCAGACACGTGCAACTCTAAAAATAAACAATGAACAAAACCTATAACAGACACACTTTTCTAACAGGAAAGTAGAGGAATTTTAAAGAAAAAAAATAATTCCTCTCTCCTGTCCTAGTTCATGATGATACCTTTTCTTGCAAGCTCAGTAAGTATCTAGTTCAGTTTAGATTACTGACAGGGCAAAGGTTTGAACTCAACTTCAAAATATTTGTCAACCTTGACTGTCTACTCACTAATGATCACAGAAGTGTGAACCGATAACAGGGTGTTATCCAACAAGAGGTCCTGTGCTAAGAATCACTAATTAAGGACTTGAAAAGTATTATGCTTTTTTTCATTTATTAACTAAGGTTGTGTGATGTGGGAAACAACTTTTTCAAATCTTTTTAGAACTAATGAGCACATTTCAAGAGATTACTACCTTGTCCTCAACCTAACTAACTTCTCAACCACTGCTCCAAGGGAATCACATGAGTACTTGACCTCTGTAAGATTTTAAGAAGAAAAACAAACTTCATAAAACTTAATCACATTAGTTAAAGCTGTAGGGATGTTTTAATGCCCCTCCTAAGCCACCCAGTTCCATTACCTGAAACCCATCAACATAATCCTTCCTTAGGAAGAAAGGAATGAATCAAATTGAAGATTTGTAATTGAATTATCCTCAGTCTCAGGGCAATTAGAACCATTTTTTATTGGAACACCTAGATATAACCTTGACTGCTTCTAATTAGTCAATCAACTCAGATAATAAGAAAATGCAGGAACAATTTTACAGTGTTGTAAAAATTGAAATGAGTTCAATATTGTTGCATGCGTGTTGTAGGAAGGCATAGTGAAAGAACACCAATCAAACTGAGGGTAAAACTGACAGAAAATAAGTCTTTTAAGGAGTACTGGGGAACTTTTGTTCCAATAAGAAAAGTTAACACATTCATTGTTTTAATTATGCACTTCTTTTTGCAATTTACCATATTTTCAGATTGTATTTCTCATGTCAATAGGCTCTTACAAAAATTATTACTGGAAAAGCTTAAAAAGATTAAGTTTGAAAAAGTTCTGAATGAGCCTACAAGACCCAATATTTTCCTGTGGTTTTGTTCACTGTCAGTTTTTATGGAACTTTCAGTTTCACATACAAGAGTCAAATGCCAATGCAGGAGTAATACGCAGTTCACTACAACAGCAGGTAAATACAATAAGAGATAATCCTGCATTTTGTTCCACCTTTTTCTTATGTTTAGAATCCCAAATTTTCTCTTGCAGTTTTATACTACTGCTTTCATATCAGAAAAGCTCACTGACTTCAGAGGATGAGGTGCTATGGAATTACATTTTCATGGAGCTGGTTTTGTATCTTTTGTTATTTGAGTGTGGGTGGTTATTTTCATGCTTTTTGTGATTATAGCTCTAGAGTATGGGAAACTCTTAAAAAAGCAGATCTTCCATGTCTTTACATTTGCTCTGCTGTTAATTTAATGTAAAAAAAGGCTCTTGGACAAGAAAAAAAATCATTAGCTGTCACAGAGGAGTGGAATAGTATAATGTGTTGTCCCTAATGACAATGTGCATTTAAATGTGTGGAAACATACCTATTCCTTCAGATGAGAATTCTTACCCTGAGCATAAATGAAATTTTTATAGTGAAGTTCAAATTTAAGCTTAACGTTTTCACATTTTTTAAAATTCATTTTAAGCTGCTTAAAGTACATACTTACACAGTGGGAAACAACTCTGGAGGTTGTACTCCTCACTACCTTTTCCGTGGAGACTCGTCTTCTTCTTCTTTGTAACCGTAATGTGCTATAGCCACAGTGGAATGCAGAAGAGAAAAATGAGCTGTGAGTTCTCAGCTCCACTGGGGATAAACACTGGAGCTTTACTTCCCAATACAGCAAGTTTCATCCTTTTCACCACAAATCTTGCCATGTGCAGTGTTTGGCTAGCTATTTGGGTCATATGATTGTTCAAACTATCTGCCTTTTTATTTTAACAATGACATTTTTTTAGGTCAAACCTTTCAAATGTATCAAAATGATTTACAGACCTAAATCACACTAACTGTTGATCAGAATGAGCCTTCAAAGTTCGCAGTAGTTTACAAAATGTTACCTATACTCTCCTAGATTGCAGAAAAAAAGTTGAATACATGATGTTTGGAAGGTGGGGAGTGTGATCTATGTACACGTGATGAGTTTTTTTCATCAGTGGAAAAATAACTGTAGTATATAAATTTGTCATAACTAACAAGCAATGCCACCGCTGCGCTACTTCTGCTGCTACATGAGGTGTTAGTATCTTGTGTCATGTGGAATAAAACTGAAAGCCTTTAAGGGGTCAGATATCTAAAAGATTTCAAATTATGTTTTTTTGAAAAGTCCCGTGGTTTTATTGATTCAAATGTAATCATTGCAAAAGCTTGACTTTTTTTTTGGGTAATATTACACTACTACATGGACTTCCCTATTGGAGATCCATATTTCAGAGGGACATGGTGGTAGGCATATATTGAGACTATATGATCTATTGCTCTTTTCTTTGACCTTGGTGCAGTGGAACAATACATTAAATCCATATAGCATTTTTTAGGCTTGGCCACAGGATAGGCTAATTTCTGTCAAAGTACATTTCAAATTTATTTCCTTTATTTTGAAAATAATTAGTTGTTACAATGTAGCAACAAGTACCTAATGAAGAAAAATGATAGCTAGAAGAAGTAATTTGATGGTCAAATTTATTTAGAAGTGATTTTTTCTTCTACTTAGATCTAAATATATATGCATAGATCTACTGTGCGTATAAGACCTGCATTTCTTATGTTAAAAATATGTCCAATGTAATGAATAAATCACCAAGGAATTATTGAGATCTAGGTTGCACATTTTTGAGTTAATGAAGGCTTTGCACTCAAGTCACATAGAAATTGGTATTGGCTTTCCTCTTGGTTCCCCATAAAAATACTCATTTAGACAGTTGACAGTGGTATTTATAAACCTACTTCAAAACCCTTTCAGTGTAAGTCAGGGACCTAAACTCTTTTTCAGTCAAAGGCAAACCCCCATTACATTGGAATGTTTCATGCATTAGAAATGTATAAAATTTTGTGACATTTCAGATTTTTACATGAAACTTGGAAGCAAATTATAAATTAAATTTTAAACAATTCTACCTGAAAAAGGAAAAGCAGACAAAAGCATAATTTAAAAATAGTGGTAGAAAACAATTTGATGATCTCCTTTACAACTGGCTTTACTTTTAAACACAAACCACACTATTGTCTGTATAAGTAGTGATATGCATCTGCATTAACCGCCATATCAGAAACCCAGTGGAAATCATTAAAGTCAATACCTGTTGCAGCTGTATGCACAGCGATGAGATATAGCTTGGAAAAACAAGTAACAGCAGTCTGATGGAAAGTACTGTGGGAATTTTGGCAGATGGAATGAAATGATCCAAACCTGAAAAATACTAAGTCGTGATCCCCAAGTACCAATGTCTTTTTATTTCACACCCATGTCTCATCAACTGCTTCTTGGACGTCAGCTGCTCTCAGATCACACACTACCCTTTGATAAGTGGCTCACTGAATCCGAAGAGCTGTAGGCCCTTTTAAGACCATTAATAATAAAACTTGTCTGTTATTAAAATCTTAATGTGGTAGGAGTCATCCTATACAGCTGCAAGACAACAAGAGGAAAGCCATCGGTGTAGAGAAATTACACTCTCTAACCGGAGAAGCATTAATATGCTGCTTTTATGTTCCTCTGCTGACAGACTACAGCGAGGTGAAAATGCTTCACTGCCCTGACACCTTACAGTTGGGTTAGCTGTGGCATAGCATTAGGGAACAAACAAGACATGAGTTTCTGGGAAACTAGATTGAACGTTTGGGTCATTCACCCCCATGTACCTTGCAAACCCTTCAACTTTCCTTTTTCCATGAAGGGTTAGATGTTAATGACACTGGGCTTCATAACAGTGCAATTAAGTAATAATAATGCAGTAGTATAGCAAGATAGATGGGTACAAAAATATATTAACATCTATCAAAAGAAAAAAAAAAGGAATCATAGATTTATGTGGATTGTTGAACCACTGAAAGATTAGGCTTATGAGTTTAAATGTGCCATGGCAGAGGCAAGGAAAATGCAAACTGTGAACTTCAACATTTTCTTTCCTTTAATTTATTTACTGAAGCTAATATGAAGCGTTGCATCTGTCTCAATGGGGGAGGTGCTTTGTACACATACATTCTACAAAATTTAGGAAATTACATAAAACCATTTTAAAGTTTAAAAACTTAAATACCTAAAAGTTAAGGACATATCATAAATTATTAAACCAGGGGAACAGTGATTTTAGTTTGGTGCAAGTTATCCAAGACTGAGTACAGATTTTACTTCCCCATGGAAATTTCACCCACTGTTACAATATCTGAATGGTTTACAACTACCAGCGATTACCTTCTGACAGTACTTCTGTGTATCTACAGAGGCAGCCAGGTTTGTACCACCAAAGGTGCTCCCCAACTCCAAGTGCCACACTTAAAATTCCCATAGGTGTATTTTCAGAATCTACTCTTTTTTAGCATTTTATATATGTTTTCAAAACACAGCTTCTACCTGTGTTCGTTCGGAGAGGGAGAAGCTCAGTGACGTTGGAGGATTCACAATTAACAGCTACCTGGGAAGCAGTGGTTAAGTGACTTGCTCAGCACCACAGGAAAAGTATTTTGTCATGGCAGATTCAAACCACTTTCTCCTTCCTTGTTCATTTTCCAAATTGTACACAGTACCACCGAGCCCCTGAGATGTGTGTGTATATTTGCAGAGGGAAACTCTTCTGTCATCAGATAACGTCATATCTTCTTTCTTCTTCTGTGCCTGGGACACCGGGAGAACCTCATTCTCAGAAGGAGTAAATGCAAAGAAATCTTGTTTTTCCTTGGTAGGCTCCACTGTTGCAGATACAGTTTTCAAAGGATTTGGCTGCCCTTTCTGCCAATTGTTTCCTGACCATGTGCATCCTCATCTTCTCGGATGCAAAATGTCTTGATCTGCTGCTGGAGGATTCTCTTAATGGAAACAGATGACTTCTCTCTGATTTCAGGACTGTTCTCAAACATGCTTCAAGATGTTTCCTCAAATAACGAAGGATGTATCTGCCTAATTAAATATTTAAGCTACTGACAAACCACTACATTTTTCATGTTTAATCTTGGAAAATGCTAAACAATTTAACTGTTACTTTTAAAGTATTTAGCATGAGGCCTGAACCATGCAGTTTTCCCCTTTGCTGGGTCAGGCTGGACAAGCTAACATGACGCTGAAAATCATGTCTTTGAATGACAAATATTACTTTGGCTGGTAAATTATTCTGAAAGCCGCAAAGAAGTGGCTCTTTTTCCTAACCTTTCACTTTTTGCCACTTTGCCTAAAGCCTAGTTAAGGATGCCATTAAGGAATACAATCTTATTTCCTGCCCCAATTCTCTATGGATCCCACGCCAATAACTTGCACTTTCTCCTCTCTGTGGGCAAAGGCAAGGGCGTCTGCTCTACCACTCCTTTGCAGAAACACAGGATCATCTGAGAGCAGAACAGTTTTCCTCCCCGCTATGTTGCTTGAATAGATTGCAGAGACTAATAAGCATACTCTTTACTCCATCCTATGTGCCTGAGCACCCACCAAACATCTGCTACAAGGTCAACAACTGCTTGGCTTTTAAAAGGTGGACTGAAAGCACACCATGGTGACAAAAAAATATGCCAAGATGTTTTGCCAATACCTCAAAATCACTAACTGGAGATTAAAATGTAGTAAGTGAATTCATTAGAAGTCAAGTGCACTGGTCATTACTCTGGAAGAAAAGGAATCATTTTATCTAGCAGTTGTAGGTCACACAGATAAATTTTTGCTTTTTAATGTAGTACTTAAAATCTCCTGTCTTTGCTGAGATGTTATAAATGTCAGTTGCCCCCATTTTCCACTCTGTATTATGGTACTTTTGTGTTTGGTTTGTTTTTTGTTTTTTTTTTGTTTTTTTTTTTTTTTTTTAAAAAAAAGGAGAAGAAAAGAAAGAAAAAACCCAAGAGCGCCTCAGAAACTAAACTCTTATTTCAGGAGATAGACAAGGAAGAGATGCACATAAATCTCTATAACCAGAAGAGATAAGATGATCATAAAAAAGTCAATACACATCATAACCCTGAACGCCTAACATGGAGATATGGGACAGTTAGAGATTATTACAGCATAAATGGCATTGAAGTCTATGACAAATCTATGCTAAATCTCAAATTATGCTTCACACAGTAACATCTCTCCTTCTAAAAAAAAAAAAAAAAAAAAAAAAAACCAAACCAAAAAACAAGCTGAGAACTATCTGTGAAGGCTTAACTTTAGTCCTGATTTTATTTCATTAAAATACAGAATAGTTCAAAGTCAAACACTATGTGACGTGATTTACTTTGCTTTTATGAAAGGCATTATAGAAATGTCCTATAGAAATGTCATTCTATTGTATCTTACTGTATTTAAGAATTAACTACTGTAGTACAGCCACAAGAGTTGAATATATGTACTGATGTGATCAACCCCATCAATTACTACTCACCAGCAGTTAATGCAAAGCACTCTCGAGAAAAGAGACTCGAAGACAAAGGAATAAACACATTATTTAAAAAGGGGTTGCATTTAATACTAGAATTTTTTTTTCCATTTCTAAGAGAACCTTATACTACAGTATTTTCTTTTTAATAATAACAGCCTTTCATTTAAATGATGCAATCAGTATGCCACAAGCGGTTTCTTTCTTTGGTAGGAGGAGTTAGCAGCTCCAACATTCAATTGACCTGTTTCCAAATAATCTACAGGAAAAAATGAAGATTAAGTCCTCTAACAAGAGCAGTTTTCACAGTCTAGCATACAAAGAGAAGGATTCGGTAAAAAGATGAGAGGGCAAGCCGCATTGTGCTGGCTCACTTAAATCTTATTTCCAATTCACTAAATGTGTTATTTGACTTGGCAAGTGAGCTGGTATGTGTATTAGATCAGCAGGGAGCCTAATCAAGGAGATGCCAAGTTTGCTGCAGCCCCTCTGTGCAGCATTAGCCTCAACTAGTGACCTTAAGCAAAGTGGGTGGTTGAACCCAAAAGAGAATAGCATTAACTTTTGCTTGAAGTTCAGCCTGATTTGAAGTCTCCCTTTGTGCGTTACTCAAAAAAAAAAAAAAAAAAAAAAAAAAAAAAAAAAAAAAAATGCAAAAAGCATTCAACAGAACTGAATCTAGTCTGCTCAGCACCATCTTCACATGCAAGGCTTTATAGAAGCCTGCCTCCATTAATGCTGACGCATGCAAAAGAAATGAAAAGCATTAACTCAGCTAAGGCACTTGATTTTGCAGCTGCAGAACAATTCACTTTGTAACCCAGTAACTTGAAGGTTCTTTTTTTTTTTTTTTTTAATCCAGATAAACTGCTAATTTTTTAATTGCCACAAGAGGTATTTTCAAATATTAAAAATTTCTCAAATAACAACAAAAAGCATACAAAGTGGGTGTGTTACATTATCTGTTTATACCCTCTTTTTTCTAGCCATTTGCTGTACAATTTTTTTTTTTTACATTTTCTGCATTTACAGATCCAGAGAATAGTGTAAGCCTTTGCTTTCCAGTTTTTCTGAACTATATTTAGTGCCTACAGCTTAAAAAAACCCCCAACTTTTTCCAAATAAGGACATATTTTTGCCTTAAAAATATTTAAAAGAAAATGCTATTTTTAAACATTGTAAGAGATAAGGTTTTTGTAGATTTAGGATTTGGATGCTTTGGTGTTTCTGTAATTTCTCACTCTAATTTTAGTTTGTTGCTGTACTTGTAAGCTGTTGTTCATTACCTCTGTTTCCAGTAACATCAAAGTTTATGTAAACACCCTTTAAAACAATGTTTCTATCATTCTTTTCCCAGGTGTAGCCTTTCTCTGCAATGTTCTTTTACGTTGAACATGTGGCTTAGAGAAATTATTATCAAAGTACATGCTATAAATAATGTTAGTAGACTCCTCTTAAAGACTTTCAATGTTTTCACTATTTTCCCATTCTTATTTTTACTGTTTCCAGGCTTTTAAGCTAAGTAGTAGAATCAGTTTAATGTCTGATTCTCCATCAAGGGATTTTCGCTATCTCTACCAAAAATCAGCTATTCAATTATCCTCTATTCCCTGGTATTTTTATATATAGACATATATATGCTGCCTGTATAGATTCTTTCTCACTTTGTTCTAGAAAAAAGTTTTCTTTAGCTTCCTAATCCAAATGAATCGAGAGATCTGCAGAAAAAAATAAGTTTTCTCCAAAGGCTGACATAGCTCCCAGCTGCTGTGTACAGCTGTGTCCCTGCTGTGTAAGGGACCTGCGTTTCACATTTCACTGTAGCTGTGCCCTGTGCCTTGCTCTCTCCCAGACAGGGAGATGACATGAAGGACAAGTAGCATCACATCCAGCCCTTCATTCCTCTATTGAATTGCACCAGTTTTCAGTGTCCAAGATTCCTCCATAGTCCCAGCCAAGAAAACTAGATTTGATGTGCAGGAAGCACCCTTGGGGAAGTCTATACATAAAGTCCCCTACTCAACAGCAAATAGCAGGTTAAGTAGGCTTTCAATCTAGACAGATATAAAATGTCATCTGTTTTCCTAATAGTATATAATAGCTTCTCTCATTGCGTAATGAACAGCCAGGAAAAAAAAAATAATAAAAAAATCCATTATTTCCCATAAATGCAGTAATAGCTTATCAGAAACAATTACTGATAAATAAACTGTATTTGAAGCAAATGACTTATCTTCAAGGAGTTCAGTGAACTTCCCAAACTTCCACTTTCCTCAGATGCTCTATAAAACAAAGGAAGTTTAATTTCTTGATAAAATCGATGATTGGAAAACTAAATGACTTTAGCTAAAGACTCTACATGACTAGACCACGTGAGCCTCCTTGTGTTTGTCTTATTCACCACGACGGATATGGAAATCAACAATCTCATGGTGACTTAGAAGGAACGTAGCAGTTGTGCCATACTTGGAAGATAATTACATAAAAGATGTTATAAAGGAAAAAAAAAAAAAATGATGACAGGATCCAGAGGAGTACCGAAGGCTCTTGCTGGTCATGCTTTCTTCAACCTCGTATCACTTGTCTTCACCCAATCCCTATGATGCTTTAACGAAATTCTTTTAGGTTTGTGTACCATATCATAGGAAGGTAAATGGAAAAAAGATACAAAATGACCTGTGTGTAATATATGCATGTAAAGGTCTAATTTTTGATTAATTTCTACAGCTGACTTACAAATCCCCAGGCAGTAAAGTGTGTAACAAAAGTGCTAACCCAGTCTGACCCACAGCAGCACTACTGGGCGCCACCGACATATCAGAAAGTGTGGTATAAAGGAAAGCCATATAAAGAGGGTAAAATGAGGGGTTAAAAGTCACACCAAACATACTGGAAAGGCCTGCAGGCTCCTCAACCTTTATTCTTTAATTGGGAGGAGAAGAGTTTTTACTAAAGACTAAGTCTACAATGTAGGCCGGCAGCCCAACTGGGCAATAGTCTTGATTTGTGCAGTTTGCAGCAGTTCTCTTCTAAAGTCTCCATACAGACCTTTTTTTTTTCAAACATAGGAAACATTTTTAAAAGTAAAAAGGTATTTTACTAATTTTTTTTAATGAAACCTTGACTGCCAGAAATACTTGAAGTTGGTAATCATTTGCAGACTTCTTTCCCCTTCCTCACTGCAGGACTGAGGGCAGTAGCACAGCTGGCTGTCAGCTCAGCCCTTATTACCAACACCAATTATTGGTTAAAAAAGCCTACTATTAGTATCTGGCCACATTTCTTCACACAAGATGTTAGGAAAAAAGAAAGTCAAACCCTAACCTTGTGATAGTAAATGTGCCTGTTTTTATATTTTACTGCAAACCTTCAAATAAGAGGAAGTCATGAACCATTTTATCTTTGGTTCTCATTTAGGGAGAGTTAAAAAAAAAAAAAAATGTAAAAAAAAAAATAAAAAATCCCTCCCCTCATGTGATCTTCCTGGCAGGTATCACACTTTGGAGAAAAAATCCATGTCAAAGACAGCAAGAAAGAAAATTGAGTGCAGTAACTGAAAAACATCTGTAATTCTGGATTCCTTCACAAGGAATAAGTTTAATGAAATCAAAGCCATTTAAATGAAATCAAAATTTATTTTCCACCCAGGAAACACTTGGGTTAGAACGGGATATAAACATTAAAATACATAATCAGTGTTGGCCAAAGATGTGTCCTGAAACATAGCAGGAACTGCCATTTGAGAGAAACAATAAGCAGATTTATTTAATCAATCCAATACTGCACTTAGATGGGAAAAGAGCTTGGATAATTTTTGTATTAGTAAAAACATTTGTTATTATATGGTAGGTGTTGTTAAGAAGACAGTAATTCCTAAAAATTACCAGTGGGGATACTTTATTAAGTCTACTTAGAACAGGAATAATGGGCAGTGCTTTAAATACCACGGTATGGTAACTCATCATGTGTTTACAAATCTTACAGGTGACGAGGCAGACAATAAGCTGTCAGAGTTTGGGTTATACATCAGTCATGGTAAAGGTCATAAGACATTATATTGTTACTCATGTACTGTTAGTCAAGTGAATCTAGCAGAAAGAGAGGACAGGTCTATGTGTCTCTAGCTCTTTACAATTAATTCTTCATTTGCCTTAACAAAAAGAAGCCAGTTTCACCAAGAAGAAGCAATAACATGTCTACCTGAAATAATGGTCTTTTTAGCAGGAAGGTCCACCTTCCAAAGTTATGAGAAGACACTGTGTGAGGTCAATGGGATTGTTAAATGCTACTATATAGAAGTATATGGAGATTATAAAGAGATTTTGGGTGGAGATCTGAATCTGTTAATGTGTCTTTCCACGTCAAAATGATTTATCATAGTCTGCCAAACTTTGGTGTTGAGTCCCTTGATCTCTCCATAGAAGCAAAAATTTTCTTGGAAAAGTGTGCCACATCCTCTAAATACAGAAGTAAATACAGAATATTACCAAAGTGAAAATGGAAATGTCAACTTTAATACAAGCAAATGACTCTGACCTGCAATAAGATTCAATTTGCCTGTGTTTAATCTAAATTGCTTATTTCAGCTTTATAGCTGCTGAAGAGAGATAGGCACCTCGAGGCATGTAGGATAGGTACCGTCTTTAAGGGCTGGTTTTTCTCTGCTTTTGACTAAAGAACTGAGGTCATCAGCTGAGGTCAAATGTCTAACTTTTAGCTCAAGTTCAGTAAGATGAAGTCCAGCTGTACAGTCTCACGGCTCTTTACAAAGTCACATGCCAACACAGACCTTTCATGTCTTGCTCATCTCCAAAGACATAACTTTATTTCGGATTAATTGTTTGGCTTATTTATTTATTTATTTATTTTAAGATGGAGACTACTTCTGTGTTTACAAAGAACAGCTAGAGTTTTCTTTATTAAAAAGAAATCCTTTCCATGTAGGTTTTCAGTTTAACAGCCCTAGATGGACAATTCTCAATAACTTTGTACTCCTTGGCCTTCTAGTCTCTTCTACTTTGTGTTCAACCTGTGAATAAAATGTCATTATTTCAGTACCACAGCAACAAAGTATGCATTTGTATAAAGTGGCATCTGCCACCTATTATTTATCAGTCTTTCTGTTGTTCAGGTTTCTCTCCAGGATAAAAAGACAATCTGCCACAAGGATTAAATACATTCCATCAGAGATGAATAGCATGGTGATAAAAAATGTAGACTTACATTCTGAAGTATTTGTACACATGGAAATATATGTTCAGTGGCCAAATACTTTTACTGGAATTCTTATTGTTTTATCCTAGCCTTTGATCCAAAACAGTCATGTACTTAGGGACTGTTGGGTGATGATACACAAAAACTCTAGGGCTCAAAGGAACAAGGTTGTTTATTCTTGTACACATCCAGGATTATTGCTACAACAATGTTATACTTTTAATAATGAATATGTTGACCATTAAATTTGATAGTACCTGTCATACTTCATCAAAGACAAGTTAGCATGGGTAAGGTCACCAAAAGGAAACTATTAAAACATAAATGTTTTCATTTCTCGTGATGTGGTACTTTTCCTACAGCACTACATATCATTTTCAAATTGCCTGATTAAGAGCAATGCTTTCCTTCTACTCTGGTTCTAAAATGCAAGCATTTTCCTGCCCCGTATTTCTGTTCATTACATACACACAAGGAATCAATTGATTTCTAATAAAAATACCCATTAATTCATAGTTAAAACAATAACAATCTCCTTTTTAAAATGACTTGCTCAATTCATTTGAATGAAACCTTGGAACTCTGTAAAAAAATTCTGTGTGAATTCCTTGTATGTTTGGCCTTGATTAATCCAGGCCAAGTTCCTGAAATCTGCCGTATGCAGATGAACTGCTTTGCCTTAAGCAGTCTCCCATCTGCACTCCTCCCAGGTTTAGTTCATAAGATATGCAAACCTCCACCTTTTTTCTTCCAGTTGCTTTTTTAAAATAACCAAATTCTTAGTTCATTTTAAAGTATAACACTCTGAGGATGCAATAGGTTCAACCCATAATTTAAATTTATTTGGCCATGAAACTATGGTTCTGTTTGTATCAGTGTAAATCTACCTCAGCTTACTTTCTCTGCTATGAAGTGATTTGTATTCTACTTTAAGAAATGAAGTTTGGTTTGTGAACTAGTTATCAACCTCCCGCACCCCCCTTTTCTTTTTAGAAGAAAGGAGTCAGTAAACAGAAAATACTCTCTCTTCATAAATTCAGATCATAAAGTAATTTCTAATAAGAAGTTCAAAAGAGGTTAGAAAATATGAAACCATTTTTTGGAGTTTGGGGCATCAGCTCATTAAGGGTAATATTGCAAACTTCCAGTTTGAAAAAGGCACTGACTCAAATTCGTAATGATTTCACTTTCAGATTTCTTTTATCTCAGCTGCTGCTACTTCAACAAATACAAGTGCTTCAGATATAATAGGCAGACTAATGAGCATTGCAGATGATTACTAAAATATTGTAATACTTCCCAGGGCATAACGACATCTTTTTCAAAATTAAGAAAACAGAATACTTTACTGCTGTAGTGTATGACCTCAGCCTAAACTACAAATCCAACTTTTCCAAGTACTGTTGAAGCAAGCAGCGTCTTGCTAGGATTAATTTTGTTTTAGGAAAGTTTCTAATTTGCATTGGTCAGTGCGTTCACTAGAGCTGTAGTGAAATTAAAGCCCATCATATGCTTTCACAAATCTCAGATTCCCTGTGTTATATTTTGATAGTCCTTATACACAATTATTTTTCATTCACCACGTTTGTAGTTTGGGAATCAGAAGACAAAAGTCATTTAAATCTTATGTTTCAAAAGGAGAGAGAAAATTGTAAAGACACTCAAAAATCTCTTCTCAGGGGCATAGAACCACCTCTCAGCACAGCCCTTGTAGAAGACATCTGTAAAAATACTCCAAACCCACACCTTTCAAAGTTTATTTCTGCGGAATAGGCTGATAACCAGGGTGGGACAAGGGAAGGATATTGTGAAGGGATCCTCATATTCCAGAGCACAAACATTTTGAGCTATGGGTTTTATTTTAAGCAACCTTGAGAGAGAAGAAGCCTAATGCCAAAGAAGGAACAAAGATATTGAAAGCCACCGTTGCCTCCCTTCTCCTTGTCCTGCATGTTCTGCACTATGCATCCAAACAGCCATACAGAATCTTCCCCCGAAATAAAAATGGGGGTAGCAATTATTTTGCCAGCTCCAGTGAAGTGTAGCTGCTGGATTTTTTTTCCTGAGATTCAAATTTTGATTCCAAGGATTTCAGTGAAGCCAGATTTATCCCAGAAGTGTGGGTTCTGTAAAATGCACACTAATATCTATCAGTGTTTATTCAGTTAGGAACCTGAGCACAGGCTTAAGACTGGATGAAGATTTTAGGAAATACCTTTTATTGAATCAGAGCAGTGAGTGGACAGCGTTGAGTATTCAAACAGCTGTAACCACCTGACTTGCATAAATCTAAATTGCTTCATTATATGTTAAAAAAACCCCAACAACAAACCAACAGAAAACGCTCAATATGACCCACAATATGAGACATCTGTGGTCCTCAACAGCAGAGAGCAACTAGCAGCATCTCAAGGGCCTTCTCATGTAATTCAGAGATTTTTTTTTTTTTTGGCTCTCTTTCATTCTGGGTTTGAAGACAGATTGCTTTACAAGGTACATCAGCCTTCAGGGAACAGCAATTTCCTTTTTCCTCTGCAACAAAACAAATGTAACTTTTAAAACTGTTTATCTTTGATCAAAAATATATTACTTAGCACACTAAGTAAACAGCTCTATAATTCAGCTCTATAATTTGTCATTGAAATTATTGCTTCCTGTGGCTATTTTTAGTGTTTTTACATTTGCTGGGCAATTGGTAACAAGAGCTGATACCCTTGTCATTTGTTTTTTATTTTTGTAATGATCTTAGAAAAAACATTTTGAAATATGAGCTGTCCTTTAAAGTAATGGATAAACTACCATGCTGCCAGGAATTATACGCAACTTCCTCACTAAATAATCATGGGAACTCAAGCTACAACCACAACCCACACACATAATGCATGAAACCATACGGAACACATATATTATATTTCTGTGGTAACACATTCACCCAGGAAATCCAAGGCAATGATCAGAGTATTAAAAAAACTCCAACAACGCCCCCCCCCCCCCCATCTCACCCCCACCAACGAAATGCTTTTAGAACAAAATTTTTAGAAGAGGGTTTGTAAAAGTATATATTTTTTATCAGATTCTTAAGACCATTTCTCTGTGTTTTTCTGATTTACTAAATAGCCTTTAGAAGTATTTTGCAATGCACTACATCACTATAAATCATCTTCACATTTTATTCTCCACATTGTGTAAGGCCGTAGTGTAACACTTGTGTCTTCAGAGGTATGGTTCCTTATCTTTTCTTGCCATTTTTTTCTGTTTGACTTTCACTTTCTGAAGGTGTCATCATCTGAAGTTTGCTGTGGCATTATGAATCAGCATGATATAGTATATTGATTACAAGCTCTAAGCCAGCTATCCCCTTTCCCTTTGATTCTATGCAAAATAACGTCTTTGATCTACTGCTTGTCCTTTTGGGTCACAAAGAGAACATTTTGTGTCTTCTTCATTTGGCTCTAAGGCAATTTAAAACTTGTGTCTTTGATTTCTTTACTATTTAACAAATTCACCTTTTGCTGGAGGGAGGTATAAATTAGGACACCCAAACACATGGCAATTTATCAACTTGTTAATATCTTTTAAAGAGGTGTTCGGTGTTAGAAATAGAAGCAAGCAGAACATAAGTACAATTTCTCTTTACAGCTCAGAAAATTTTTGTCTGATGTGCGAATATTGACCTAACCTAGAAATTCTTTCCTTTATTCCTTCATTTCAATTCCCTTCAAACATCTCTTCCAAGTCCTAATCTTACCCTACATACAACTTTTTTTTCATATTACTCTACTTTATACCCACAGAGGTTCCTTGTGACTCATCTTCTTTCCTACTTTAGAGGAAAAGATTCCCAGAATTGGGAAAATAGCATACTATTCCATTATTCTCTAGACTGTGACACTAACTAATCTCTTCCCCCTGACAGAATGTGCTATCTACACAGTACTCTAAGGTCTTCATCAAGTGTCACAGCACTAGGTAACATGCAAAAGGTAAGATGCAGTCATTTATAGCTGCAGAATAAGTTCATTTCATATAAAAATGGATTTCATTCTAGTGGTTGTCCATCCACTTCTGTTAAAGACAAAGGAAGTTCTGCAAGTAAGCTACAGTCTACCCATGGTTTTGCTGGTTTCCACATTTCTAGCTGAATTGATACACATTTAAAGTGTGCTTTTGACCCAAACTGAAAATTTGCCACAGTCGTAAAAAAGTTCACATTCTAGAATTCAATTTCATTCAGTATCTCTAGATAAATCAGACAATATCTTGATTCTCTGGAGGTCTTTTATGATCTATGTTTTCTCAAAAACCCATCATCCCTAAAATGAAGAATATATTTTTATTTTTACAGAAACTAATGGGGGGGGGGGGGTGGTGTTATCTGTAAATTCAGCTGTAATATCATCCAGAAATGCATAGAGAAGGTCTTCTGGTGAAATCTAAAGCTCAGCTGACTGCAGGCATCCACTCAGCTGTTCTGGATTAGCTAGTTTTACAGATCTGCATCAGGGATGGAAGGTTCTGAAAATATGAAGGACTTGTTTTTCCCACCCATTTTTTTCCTCAAAAGCAATCTTTAAATGTCTACCTAGGGCAAGAGAACTTCTATTGGTAGATCTCAATCATAGAAAACTTGAGATTATTATGGTGTTTAGATTATATTTTTTCTTTCACAGATGTATAGATCAGGAAATTTCTGAAACACAGAAATTATAAAAGAAGTTATCTCACAATAAGTCTGCTAAGTACTTTTTTTTTGGTAAATTATTGATTAATACATGCCAGGGTTTTGATTGGCAAAAGATATGGATTAGAAATGCATCTGAAGAGCAGGCTTTTTATTTCCAAATGGTAAGTACAATACTGTACAATTTCTTTTCTTTTTGGCTTTCTTCCATATAAATTTTTGTGCAGGAAAATATTGTTAGAATTTGAGGATGCAAAAGTGATGGCAAAGTTTAATACTAGCCACCTAAGCAAGACTATTCTTTGGAATTAAAAAAAAACCCAACTACAAATAAAAAAACACATTAACAATACCAATATCAGCTGCCCATGGACAATGATGATGATGATGATGACGATGACGATGATGATAACAATATGACCCAACGGAATATTAAATACAAGACTCAGAGAATAGCTCATACCCTACACTACCTACCTATGTATTGTTTGATCCTACCTCTTCTCTCAGGCATGCTCAATAAGGTTTAGAAAACTTTACAAGCCAAAACCTGGACAAAAGAAATCAATATAGTTTAGGCTTAAAATCAAATGTAGTTTAGATTTAAAATATAATCCTGGTTACCTTTTGCAGGCTCTCTGTACAGACACATACATAAACCCATGCATACACATGCATACATACGAACAAAACTACATGGAAAATCTTTTGAACTTTGTAGAAGAAGCAGCTGTGCACTTGCAGTTGTCAAAGTCCCCAGCTGTGCCTTCTGTGTAAGATCATGCAATGCTGTCTCCAGATTGTCAGGAGAATGTATTAATTTTGCACCATTTTCTGTTCCCTTTACACTCTTTGTCATGAAAATGAGCATGTATAATGAAGAGAACATGAGAGGCATTAACATTCGGTGATAACTCACTTCACTGTCAAAAATAGTGGTCACACAATGGGAAGTGGCATGTTTATCCAGTCTCAAGGCCAACATAGGCATGAAGACTTAAAAATGGCATGGCACTGCTATATTGCATTTCTTTTGAAAGGATTATATCATATGCAGATGCAAAAACAACATTATGATTGACAACAAAACAAAAAAAATTTTTAGCAAATTGCCAGTGATACAAAATGGATTCCAAATTTCCTTCTTTTTTTCCAAAATTTCAGGAATTACAAAATATTTTTGTCTTGAAATAACCTTGTCTGTGTATCACTGCCAGAATCATTGAAGGAACCTTTGTGGCTAGAATACAAACCTCCTTGAAAACTAATTTCAAATCCTTTTGTGACAAATGACGTCTAGCCCAGTATTTGAAAGACTTCCTTTTTTTTTTTGTTTCTGAAACCCAATCTTCTATGTGCCATGCTCTAGCCCACAGGATATTTTGCAGCTAGACCATAGGGAATGGAATGAAAAGAAAATGCTGAGCAATGCAAACACTAACATTATTTGGCCATCTGAATTCAGCTAAATAATTTTCAGCTGATTTTGTATGGTTGAGCATGTAAATCACCCATCCTGACTGCTGCCAACTGCTGCAGTAGCAGCTGCTCTGCCTGGCCTCCAGACCAATGCCTTCTCCTGTTCCCAAGCACAACAAGTCAGAGGGGTAGAAGTTTCCTCCAACAGTTGGCAACCCACCCTCTAACCTCCTGAGGAACCAAAACACAACCCCAGAGAGCCAGTGATGTAACTGCATCATGCAGATAGGAAACAGAACATAATTTTCCCCAAATACTGCACAGAAAAAAAGACAAAAAAGGAAACTCAACACACCTTTTTCTGCAAGATATTCCCAGCCTTGCTGTAAGAGCCTCCAGACTCTCCTCATTCATCTGGATCTAATTATGGATCATCTTTGTGTAAGAAGAGATGATCTGATAGCTCTCTACCTCTTAATCTGTTCCCAAATCTTCAAGGGTAGATTACTGACTTGCTCTCCATTCACAAGACGGCCATGAGGGAAGCTTAACCACCCTGCTTCTGCAGGTTAAGATTACAGGAAAATGAGACACTTTATCTGTCATGCAGCAGTAGGAATCAAAAAATCCTATAATAGTAAGACAGGGATGCCCTCAAGACTTGAGCTAGGAGAGAATTCAATCCAAAATAAGCTTGAAGAAATCAAATAGGCATTTCTTCACAGTCCTATGCTCCTGGGCAGAGAACCAGTGATTTCCCAGTTATATTAACAGTGGCAAATGACCACATCCTGCGTGTGTCTCCCTGCTTCAGAGATACCACGTTTTTGCCATTGAATCATAGAATATCTTGAGTTGGAAAGGACCCATAAGAATCATCAATCCCAACTCCCTGCTCCTCGCAGGACTACCTAAAACTAAACTATATGACTAAAAGCATCATCCAGATGCTCTTTGAACTTCTCTGATCCACCCCACCTCTTTGGCTGGAAATGCAAAGTGAGAGGAGGAAAATACTATCAAGAAGGATCTCCTCAACCATCGGATCCAACACCCACCTCAGGAGTGCACAGCGCATAGCATTTACATATGGTGACCAAGTGCCACATTCCTGAATTAGAAAGGGCAAGAACACGAGGAAAACAGTCTTTCTTCTGGTAGAGAGTACTGTTAACATCATTGCTGACACAGCAAATGGGTTTTCCCAACAGCTTCTAGAAGAACTCTCCCATGACCGTCAACTTGGTTACCTTTCCCTAGATCACCATCTTGCCACCCCCATACACTTTTGAAGTGCTGTTCTAGGAAGTTCAAAGTTATTCTCAAAAAGAAGACATTTAGTCTCTTCCTTGGTTTGTGTTTAGCTAAGTCCCATCTAAAGCCCTGGTCCCTCACAATAAGCCTGTGTGCATAACTGCAGGTTTTTTGGCAGAAATACAGAATTTAAGTTCTGACCAAGCCCAAGAGCATCAGGAAAGGGGATTTTTTCATTCCCACCTCCTGGGTGGAAACAGTACAAACCATTTGTGCCACAGAAAGTAAGGTATTTGCAACAACCTCACCGTATCTGGAAGTCTAAAGGAACAAATATTACAGGATATCAGCTTAGTCCTCTGTCAGTATTTGCAATATTATTTATGCAGCTGAACAGAGTGAATCACCAGATGACTCAACCTCCAAAACACCACAGTAACAGTAAATAAATAAATAAAGCCCTTCCCTCACACCAAGAAATTGCACACATACACACATCCTTACTGAAAAACCTGATTGAGAGCAATTTGAAAAGAAATAAATGCAATTTGAATTTTTAAAAAAACTCATCAGCCCTGCTATAGTTCCCATGAATAGACTGATCTGATTTGTTAAATCTCTTTAACCTTCAAAGATGATTAGGGAGTCATTTTTGTTGTTGTTGTTGTTGTTGTTGCACAAATGGATGGATACATTTCCCAGCAAGTTTTGGAGACAGGCTGGTAGTAGGTACAATTAATTCAGCACATATCATTTACTGCATCCTCGCTTCTTTCACAGAAATCCTTGCCAACTGATCCCAGGCAGAAGATTGGCTTTGGTTCTGCAAGCAGCTGCTCATCTTCCCACTTTGCTGGAGGTAAGTTGTCACAGTAAAGCAGCTGCTAAAAGAGTGGGAGGGAGACACCAATGAGCAGAAACAATTGTGTTGATAAAAAAAAAAAAAAAAAAGGAAAAAATAAAGGAGCAGCAATCTCACTTTCTTCAAACAGATTGGATTATACTACATCTTATTTGCCTAAAAAGAAACAGTGTGACCACAAGTTAACCTTGAAATATGTGAACTCTTGGAAACTTACACAACTCAGAAAGCCAACAAAAAATAAGTTTACTGATGAAATATTATTCTACTGTTAATGAGTTCTGTGATCAAATTTGACATACTTGGAGATCTGAGGTTTGTGAAGATTCAGTTCAGATTTAATCTTATCTGATTCTACTTTAAATGCATTAAGCCTGGTTTGCTAGAGATAATAATTATTTACTTCAACACTGGTATAAGTAAGAGTTCTTAGGCTCAAACTCAAAGAAAACAGAAGTGGGGAGAACTCAGAAAAAATCTGGAGTTCTGGAAATCAAGAGATAAAAAAAAATTACTAATAATCTTTCGTGTAGCAGCACTCTGCTGAGATCAATGGTACTCTGTTTAGATGTAAAGATTTGTCCTCATAATTTTACTTGCATAATTAAGCATGACTCAAATATGTCAAGGTACATTGCCAGTTACCATGTGCAATTAATTGGTTTTTAGAAGATTTTTAAGCTATGTATTTTTAAAAATGGTCAGAGCTTGAATTATTTTAGAGAATATATATGACAGTAACACTCTGCACTTTGTTAAAACACTTTGGGGTACTCCAGAATACTCATTGCACTCTTATGTCAGAAATAAAATAAAGAAACCCACCAAAAGGCGCATAATGCCAAACACCTTTGGAAGACAAACCTCATTCCCAACACTTTAAAACCATAAGTTTGGCTTAGGGGATTTTTTTTTTTTTTTTTTTTTAAAATGTGAAAGATGTACTACTCCTCTAATAACATAAATCCAGGAAAGAGGACTTGTAAGAAAAGTCCCAGGTTTTACAAATGCTGACAATACCAAGCAGCTGACAAACCAATAGCACATTCTCATGGATTTTTGGTATTCAGGCAGTAGGGCAAAGTACATTCCTGCAGTGGAAGAATTCAGTAATCTACACAAAGTAAGCATCTCGTCCATTAAATATCAACAAAAAGGAAAGCAGTCCCAGCAGGCATAGAGGAATGCCTGTTCCAATGCTAGATTAAGCTAAAGCTTAAACGTATAATCTGATCCAAGATATGAAATCAGGGACACAAAACTTAAAAACACAGGAAATTTTAAGGCATGAGAGTGGTATATATGTATAGGTTAGAATATACAATGATGTCCACGGTCTCAGTACCCTGATTCTCCACTTACTAATACGATAATGAAAAGCTTATTATAACATAGATGGTGAAACATCAGAATGGTGTGACCTGTAAGGAGCAGGTGGCCTTCACAAGTGACTCTCTGTGCGAAATGGTCCGTCAGATATGTGAAGCAGCATCCCTGCAGCAGCAGGACATCGTGAGCCATCACACCGCTGGACTGAGGAAAAGCGTTCTCTTTGCATGTCCCTGGGCTTTGGCAGAGAAACCGGTGGTCTAATTCTGGTTACGCTTGCATTCACTCAAGAGATTTTGTGTTCCTTCTGATAGTCCATTGACACAGCAAATTGGTGAGCCAATAATTCAGAAATTTGTTTCGTATAATAACTAGTATGTAGATTTAAATTTTATTCCTCTTCTTCCAAGTTACAGAGATTGTGTATTTAAGAAACTCTTCACTATTTTTTGGCCTTGCCTGTTTGCGGTCCTTTGTTCTCCTAATTAAAACTGTTGTTTTGTTTTTGGGTTTTTTTTTTTTGACAGATTTAATTAAAACCATGGTTTTTTTCTAATTTAAAGGAAGTCCATAATATCTATAAAGACTAGAAGAAACAACACACTCACCAAATCTAAACTGGCACAACTAGGTGGCATGCATATGTATGGTATCTACATTTTCATTAGAATATTTATCTCTCCTTTCTGTCTGATCCTTTTTGCCACAAGCTTAACCTATTTTTCTTTGTTCACCCACTCTCTGCATTTTTATAGCATATGTGGGGTGGCTTTTTTTACTGTGTTTCTTGTGTTTAGTCTTAAGAGACATACAAACCTGGAATCGATACTTCATTATCAACATTACATTGATTAAAAAATACATCAAAGTCAGTGTGTAGGTCTGGATACTAAATCAACAATGTTTGAATGAGTTCAGAAAGAGCCTACAATTCCATGTCATTAATCTGAGCTACCTTCTCCTCCAACCACTCTCGAGCTTTATCACAATCCAGGACAAAATAAAAGGAAGAACTGTTCTCTTTCCCCATTCAGAGATGCAAAAGCCACTCGCAACTCAATTTCTGAGGCAAGAACTCTTGATATGCAAAAGTTGAGTAGTAGGTACACATCGGGCATGCTGATCTGCTGTTGGTGTGGCGAGCACTTCAAGTTTTGTTACAAAAAATAATTAATGACAACTTTGGCCCATTTCTAGTCTTTCCTTACTCTTCCTTTCTGCCTTTTTTTTTTTTTTTAAATGAGTACCACCCACTCACAGTCAGCATGAGGCAGTAGCAGCTCTACTTCCCTTTAACTAGCCATATTGAATAAAGAAAGCATCTGCCTCATTTTTTCCCCCTGCTACACCATTTTACAGAGAGGAAGATTAATTACAACTGATTTTCCAAAGTACATGTGCAAAAGCCACAACAGAATTGCAAGAAAAACCCAGATTTCCCAACCCTCAATTTCATACTTCTACAGCCTCCTGTTTTCCTTGAACTCCTCTTCCTCCCCTCATCCTTCATGTGTGTGGTTTGATTAACTGAGCCTGCTGCGACCATTCTAGAGTTGCTTTCCTTTTGAAAGGAAACAGTTGGTCAGAAAATATGGGATCTTTAGCAGCAAACACAAAACTGGAGACTTCCAGAAGAAGCTTTCATTCCTTTCCACACCTCGGCCTCTGGATCATGCTGATGCCACCGCATGGGGCCGTTCGGTAAATCATGTCAATGAAATGTTCCCGGATTAACCCTCCAAAGATATCTATTTTGTTTTACCCAGCTTATTTGAACAATGTGATTTATAACATGAGGTCTTCCGTGTCACCCTGCATGGCAGAGGGATGAGAATGAACGGTGAGAGAGCAACGAGGTCCTTCGCCAGATTTGCCACAGAAAGCCACAAAAATTGTAAATACGCTATTCATCTCCCTGAAGAGTTTTCCATGTCATAGTTTTGCTGCTACATCCGATCCCAAAGAGTGATTTCCTGCTTTTCTTGCTCACTGGTGACATGAGATTTCTGTCAGGCAGAGACAGACAAGCTGGCTGGTCTTTTTCCACTTGCATTTACGGGAAAAGTAGCCAATACTATAAGAATAGCCAATTCTTTGAAGCTTATTGCACACAAATAACAACTAGAGAGACATGGGATTAAAAAGAAGCTGTAAAACAGAAGATTCTGGTTCCGGTTCTGGTTTTAGCACCGGCTGGTCTCAGCTGAATCAGCCCTGGGGGAGCGGATGGAGGAAAAAACAAAACAAGGCAGTCTTGCCTGAACAAGATGCTCACACTTCAGACAAAAAGGAAAGAAAGGGGAAAAAAAAAAAGTTAACGGACTTTTAGAACTTGCAAAAGGATTCAAATCTAGTTTGATTTAACATTTTAGATAGCATGCAGCTTCATAATTTGCTGGTTTCCCAGAGACTAACTGATATCTATTCATAAGGGCTTTGTTTGAGTTCTTGGTCTCGGCACGTATTCGGCAAGGAGCAGATGATTTGAATTATCCTGTGTGTGGAAACTCTGAATTCATGGTAATTTAGTACCTGTGCCACCATATGATTAACAATAGTTTAGAAATATTTGTTCCTCCTGCCGCTAATTTTAATTTTACCGAACCTTACTTAGTGTAAATTCATGATGAAACCAGAATATTTTCTACTACCAAGCTACATACTATGGGGAAAAGATACAAATTTTTTAAAAAAATTTCTCAGTATTTATTTGGCATAACATTTGCACTAGAAACATTGTCAGAAATGGTGGGGAAAATATTTAAGCATGGGCTGCCAGATGCCACTGTAAAGTACAGTTCAGTAACACTGTTTCCTTCTTCTCCTTTAATTTTACCACCAGCATCCTAGAAAAAATATCCAAAATTCCCTTCAACAGCCAAGTCTCTAACAAAGGTGACTGATGAAAACAAAGTCTCGGAGGTCTACAAAGGATGTTGAACCTGAAACTACAGAAATGTTCAAACCCTAGGCTAATGCTTAGATTACTGAAAAATAGTTCTCAGGTCAACAAAGCTCAAGCTGTTCAAATACCCACTGGGATATTTCCCTTCCTGTCAGTGTGCAAACAGGAAGTAAAAAACCAAGGGAAGTTGGATAAAGAGACTACTACAGCACATTGCAACTCTTGCACGTGGAAAGCCCAAGCTGCCAAATACCTGGCCAAAGTTTTTCACCCTGTTTGGGCATTAAATGATAAACACTGCCATAATTTTAATGTAAAATAGAGAAAAAGAAAAAAAAAATCACTATAAAAACAGACATTGTGTATTGTTCTGAAGAGCAAACTGAACAACCGAACGATTCAGCTTTAATAATCCATTATACCTGATGATTTTATCATCATTTGAGGAGACACATTTGAAAGTAGTGCAGCTGGGCAAAGCATCTTTTCTCTTTTGTGCTCCAGAAATGCTGGGCTATTTTTGAGTGAATTCAGAGTTCCTGAGAAATTCCTGATTGACAGCTTTGGAGGGTATATTTATCCACAGACCAGGTGGAGGCTAGACAGCAATAACGAACGCTAGACCCCACCTCAACCCTGACCTTCAAGGGCAGGTGAGGAGCGGATAGGTTTGTGTTAGGGTCAAGTTCCATCAGCTAAGGATGTTTTTGATTGATTGCTTCTTTTGCTTTTTTTATTTTTATTTTTTAAGCAACTCCGTTACTTTGGAAAAACAAGAAATCTGCTACTGAGGGACATGAGGATTTGTCTGACTTAGGGCAAAGCAGTGGTTCTCCCTCTTCCCTTCTCAAAGCAGATTTTCTGGGGTGCTTCCTCTTTCTTTCAGTTGAATTTAGCTCCTAAGGGTAACCTTCCTATGATTAAGCTGAGGTTGAAACTTTTGATTGTGAAGAAATTGCCAATAACAATTATTGCTTCTGCTGCAGCTCCTCTGTGAAGACCATCCCTTAAAGCAGTAATTAATACCCTAAGGTAGTAAAGCGTATTCCAGCATTGGTATGAAAAAGTTCTCTTTTGCTCTTTTTTTTTTTTTTCTTCCTTTTTAATTCTGTTGAGGCATTGTCTTGCTCTCCCTTTGCCTTTTTGCTGCTTGCTATGCTTGATTCCTCCAGTTAAAATAAACCAGCTAGCTCTTCAATGCAAAAGAAAAGGAGAAATGTTGTAAGATTTTTAAAAGGAAGAAGATTACACATCGCTTGTTGATGTTTTAATTGCATATGTACATGCATACACTTAAATAAATTTCATAATGTTTTAAAAGACTAAATAAAGGTGAATATTTTTCTTTGCAAGAATCTAAGAGGATAGTTAAGGTGATTACTAAACTGGGATGCAGATCCTTAACCACAAGCCACAAAGCCTGTGTAAGGTGCAAAAAAAATTAAAAGAAAAATATGAGTCCTGCCTCAGACAATGTATTACCCAAAAAAGTTGAACATATTAATGAACTTACTCCAAGGCACAACCTGGAGAAAACAGTTTATGAAATAGATGTAATTTTGTTTTATAAGCTATTTTTTTTTCTCCTCTCCATCCCTTTCTATTCCCCAAAGTGTTTAGTGGTGAAGTATAGGTAAATAGCAAGGGAAAGTAGACATATGTAGTATCCAGGGAAAGGGAAAAGCTTGGATGGGAAATGTAACAGATACACTAAAAGTGAAATTTATTTCCCAAATGAAAAGCTTAAGTTTTTTCTCATGTAAAAGGTTAGTAAGAAGCTATTGAACAAGCAGCAAAACACAATGCATGCTTTATACTGATAAATGTTTTTAAGTCACATGAAACAAGCAGAATCTCAACAAGATGTACTAAAGATGACACAAATATATATTTTAAAAATATTGCATGCTAATTACCCTTGATTATAAAAGAAAAGCATTTATAAGTGCAAAAACTACTCTAGTGTAACTTTCCAACTACTGCCATCAGACATACTTGTGATAATTCAATTCTCAAAATGCAAAGATGTCATTTTATATTTTTTTCAATTTGCAAATTTATCGTCTGCAACTGATCAGAGAATGCCACCGCACTGGAAATACACCATGTAGCAAATTAAATTCTAGTCAGTGGAAAAGTGGTCTCCTGGAATTACAGTGTTTCACATCAGGTTACATACATTTACATTCAATTAATTGCCATCTTTTTTCTCAACACTGTAGAAAATATTGCTTTATTCAGTTTCTTAGACAACTTTAATTTTGACCCTTGTTATCATTCTAACATAATTCTAACTCGCTCTAAATCAGAATTTCTTCTTATTAGAGAAGAAGTGAGAAAATTGTAAGGCATTTGATAAAAATAGGAAAGTTACACTCTAAACTTTAATAAGAGTAATAATGCAAGTTATTTTCTCATTTGTTTACAAGGTCAGTGACGGAAAGGTGGAGAGAGTTAGTGGGCTACTGCTTCCACTCCTAGTGAAAAATGAACTTGTATTTAGGACTTAATCTAAGTTTATAAAAGTGTATATAGCACTGACTACTGCTTACTATGTACTGTATCTGCAAGTGTGGAGGCCTGCCCTCCAACACAGGCAACTGGTTTTGCCTCCTTTGCAGCAGTGACTGCCAATCCGTACTTTGGGAAGTATCGAAGAAAAAACTAAAATCTCATGGAAAGTAGAGACGAGAGAATGGATAGGTCAGTGATGCAACAGAAATAAAAGACCAAAGAGATTCAGTAGTTTTGAACCAAACCAGAAGCTGAGAGACCTGTTCCTCTCCCTCTAACCTAAGACCAATGCAAAGAAAAATAACAAGAAAATCAACTTCCGCAAAGCATATCTTCATTGTATTTGTATGGATCACCATTTACAATTGAAGGTTATTCCTTTTTTTTTTTTCTTGAACAACACTACTAGCAAACAGCAGTTTGAAGACCTTCAGTCTATTCAGTGAATATGCTGTAATCACTGAAAATTCTATCACTGAATACATTAACAGGTGAACGAAGGATATTTTATGCAACAATTTAGATTCCTGAATCAGGAAGTCTCACAAACTGAGTCAGCTCAGATTTTCTTTTAATTGCTTAGCTGTAACTGACTCCAGGGCTTCCTCAGGGATAACCTTTTTTCAGTGTAAAATTTTTTGATGAGAGAAGCCAAAACCTGCCTGAATTTATGGTGGATTTCCAGATGCACGATGTCTTACTTGCACTAGCTGACTGCCAGACACATGGAAGGACCAGACGTTTCAGTAGCACGTGCTCAGGTTAACTGCTCAGCACTGGCACAGTGAGTCTCCTCTTGCCAGGGAACACTGAATTTTGCTGCACAAGTGCTGCACAAGCATGGTACACTGCAGCAAAAGCCTTGTCTTTACAAATATATGTGATGTTTCCCGAAAGTATTGAGCAACAAGCACTTTAAAAGTTACATGAGCACAAGCACGTATTTCTGTAATTTTGGATGGCGGTACTGAACAAGTGCATATTCTGTAGCTCCCAGCCTCAGCTTGCCAGTCTCATCTCAAATCAAAGCACAGTGACCGTTCTTACCCTTATTTCATGACTTGCACAGGATTTGCAATGGGTTCGTAAATTGATTCAAGCAAAAAATGTTGAAATCCATCTGATTCATTTCCAAGAAATTACTAACAGGTCTCATCTGACATTCTCAAGTATGGTCTGTAAAGCATATATCATGTGATTTAAAAGGATTACAGCATGAATCAACAGTTTCACTAGTGTTACCCATTCAGCAATGAGTTGCTCAGATTCTGTGCAAAGGTCATTTACTCTTTTCAAAAGGCAAAAGGCAAAAGGCAAAATAGAACAACACAACTTCATGCCTCATCCTTTTTTTTTTTTTTTTTTTTTTTTATTCTTCCATTTCTTTTCTGAGTCTGAGGGAGTTTGGTATACATAAAAGGTAGTTATCCAAATACAATGGAAAGAAATTGAAATCCCTAAAACTTCTTGGTCTTCAGCTCTCTGTGAGAATTCTTACCAGTGAGATTCACACCCTGAATGGGAGGACATCTGAGCCATCAGTAGTGTCATTTGCCCCGTCAATAGCTATCCAAATATCTTCATGCTCATTTGCAACCCATTCATATGATCTACTACTTTTATTGGCAGTTATAAATGTACATACTGCAAAATAAACCTCAGCTGAAATTGAGATGGGCATCCAATATTCCTACTTCCTAGGGTATGTGGAAACTTTGTTATAATGCTTTTTACGTACCTTACTTTCAAACTGAAGAACATTTCAAACCAAGAGGAATGCCTGCAAAATAGCAACAGCACATGACAGTGTGTGGCTGCCGTAGATATTTAGAAGCGTACTAGAAAAAAGCACTAGATACTGAGTAGTCCTAGATTTTCACAGTAGACCAAACCAAGTGACCCATGTTTGCTTTACACTCCTCTATATGCCAATCGATGAAGCTCTGTGCAGCTGGAATGGAAAAGTCTGATTACTCTTTGGATCCTTGCACGTCTTCACTCCCTGAAAACTGAACCAACCAAAATTGCATCATGTTTCTTAAAATTATGCGTACATACACATAATGATATTAACCGAGGTTGTCATAAATGGGTGGCACAGACCCAAACTGTCAAGAAGGATGAGCTGGAAAAAAAGATCGTCATGATCTAAGGTAAAGGAGGCGGCTGAAGAAGATTTTCTGTTACAACTTTCAGTGTCTGCCACTGGCACAGTCAATGCACTAAAAAAAGATGCTGAAGGTCAGAAGTTTTTGATCTTTCCAAATTATAGATTGGACAATGAATGATCTAGTGACACAAACAGTAAACTGAAGGCTAGGAAACCATTCTTTCTGTACAGAACTGATCAAATAACTATTAATTTTTAGGGTCATCTCAAAACCAGTACGATATGTAAGTGTAAAGTTCAGAGCTTTTTTAAGGTCAAGTACAAACAAAACTACAGTAAGTGTCCAAATTTGGTATTATGTATTTTGTTACAGGATGAAAGAATGCAGATTTTAATAGAGTAACCGGACTTCTGGCAGTGTTGCAAACTGGCATGTATATAGAAAAAATTAAATTTGTTTTCAGAAATATATATCTAAAGTGTTTAAAAAGATGCACTTTGTGTTTGATATTGAAATTAAAAATTCAAGTGTGGATTATAAGGTGAAATTCTATGCTTACATTCAAGTTCATTATGAATTAAAGACAATGTTAAGTGGTTCTTTAATGATAAAAATGATTTTAACTAGATTTCTAAATGATTTGCTAATAGTCTATGACTAATTGTGAAATTTACCATTTTACCATGACTAATGTGTGAAATCTGTCATCTTTCCTCATGATTTACACAAGGTCCTAATAAGAAGTACAGAAAGTTGATAATATGACATGAATAGTAGCTTGTATTGTATTTGCTCACTTATTTGAGGAGGGATATTTGTCATTACGTGCTGTTAGAGTTGTTAGTGTACCTATGATATCATCATGGAGTCTATCAGAAGTCTGCCTTTACTAATATGATCAAGCACATCCTTGTCTATTATTTCAAAACTATATCAATTGATGCAATGCTCTAACAAAAGAAACAATCAAATACACTCTAGAAGGGGAAGAGTACTGAGTTCTTTAGCCTCCCATAATTAGACAATTAATAGACAAAACCTTCCACAAAAGCAGGCAATTTTACATAATCTAGTTAGTTATACCCGTTACTTAGAAGGAATTCTTTATTTCCAAACTCCTATGTAATCTTGGAAATCCTTAAAAAGCTGGACTTTAGTTCAGTTCTCCATATATTTCTTACAAGCACAGGCTGAACAGAGCAGAGAAGGTAGCAAATTAAATTAAAAAACAACCCTGAAACTACCTGAGCTATCAGAAGCACTTGTGGTGATGATGACAGTGAGGCTATTCAAAATGAAAATTTCCTGGTTTTAAATCATGAATGTATTTTGAAACACATTTCTATCATGGTCCTCAAAGAGAGAGAAAATATGTCCCTTAATCTGGAACCATTGCATGTTGATATGGAAAGTTATGAGGTCTTAAAGGACTTACAAAAGTCCCTAAGTGACACTGATATCAGCATTTGAAAATCCTATTCCAAAATGCCTCTTTTTCTATTATAAAACTAAAGGGAATGTGTCAGCAAATTGTGTCCCCATAAGTTTCTGTCCCAATGGAAGGTAGTTATCAGCAGCATCTACAGAAAATATGTCATGTTGTTTCTTTTCTACAAATATATATATATATATGCATCTTGCAAAATACATCAGTCTATCAAGGGTCTTGGTATAACAGTATATCAGAGGCATCTTCCAGGCACACAACCTAAGATATATTTTCTTTAAGGCAAACTAAATCTTTAGCCCTCAGCAGTAGTGACAGTGCTCTTGCAGAGATATTAAGATAACATAATTGCACTTGGAAACACCTTCCATCAGTAACTAGGAAAATGAAGAAAAATCCAGCTATCTTTAACAGACTGAGGAGAATGAAGGTAATAATGCTTCTGAATCATAATGAAAATAAATGCTAAAGGACATAAGGTTTGCTGGACAGGATGAAACTGCTTGGCTCAAAGAGCTAGTTTGCTGCTTTGTCACTGCACCCTTCAGTGTCCTCCCCTTTCATAAAAATGTCTAGCTGTCTCTTACATTTATTTATAATGTTTGCTGTGACAATCCAACTTGGCAACTTGCTTCATATACTTACAGCTCTGGCATTATTAAATAATTCTGCCTGAATTCCCAGCTTATACCACTAAATTCCCAGCATGTGGTCCTGGGTCCTAAGAGCCTAACTGCCCCCTCCACAGTAAAAACTGTCTGCCACTATTCTTCCTCACCTAATGAAAGTCCTTCTTTTTTCTTTCTTTCTTTTTTTTTTCTTTTCCCCTGTATATCATCTCAGCATTTTATCTTCACTGAAAAGAACATGTTTCTCATGATAAACCTTTCAGACACTTGTCACAATATTCTTAAAACAGGAAATCATTTCAGTTGTCCCCCAAAGCATCATTTTTAAGGTAAGGTGGAAAAATGGTATATACATTATACATAGCTGCTACTGATCTGTATCAACCCTCTGTTGGTGACACCTCTTAGAACTTCTCTTGCCAACCAGCTGCTCAGCCGTGGACTCTATACTGAAGGAATTTTATTATTTTTCACAATCTATGTTAAATCCCTTGCTAGTCCTCATGTCATGATTCCTCTTTAATATGTATGTTTGATTTTGGCTCATTAACCACAGATTCTTCCACATTTATAGGTTAAACCCCTCACCTTGCTACTTTCTTCCCTTTAGAAAAATGGCTAATTTTTTTACATTTTGTGTGCTGTTTTCCTGTATATTTTATATTAATATTTATTTGTCAGTAGTACTACTTCGCAACAGGAACTCTGCAGATATCGTTTCCAGGTGTGGCCACTGGAACATGAGGCTATATAGATAGGTAGACAGATCAGTGAAAAACGAACAAATGAGCCAGCTACATTCACTGTAGGAACAATAGGAGAAATGTTACATAATGTAATTTTATGAGTGAATGGATAAACTTGCAGAATCATTATTTCCTTCATTTGCTGAAACAAATAATTTTAAAAAGTTCTAGGCATCGACTCATCACTATTACCAGTGAAGTTACTGTTACTGATTTCAACTGTACTGCACTCTGGAAGGCATATACTGAATTTTGTACCAAAAGATACAATTTCTACTTGTCAGTAGGAATCTAGTACCCTATGTTGCTCCTATCTAATAATTACTGTCTTTAAAGAGTTTACCAACTTAGATTTTCAAATGAGTCATGGCTAAAGGAGTCCAGAGCATTTTATTTATAATTTCATTTTCATGTAGCAGAAGTGCCTAGAGAGTACCCTATAAAGGACACAGGGATAACAAGCTTATCAGAACTTTACGTAGCTTCTCCAAAGTGTTGTTTCCATAATATTTGATTGTCACCACAGAACCTTTCTGCAGACATCAAGTCCCACTTCTCTAGAGTTGTTATTATGTTATAGCTACTCCATTACTTGCTTGCCTACTTTTCTCTGTTCTTAGCAACTGAAAATATTTATTTTAGAATCTACAGAATGACTTTCCAATTTCCAATGAGCAATCTACTGGCAGTTTAGAACAAAACTGCTTTTGAATGTTGGAGTTTGTGACAAAGATTGACATGATATTTTATTATGTGCATAGGTGGCACATGACTCCAGTGGAAGATTTACAGAAATTAAATTCCTTTACCAACATCCCCTTCTAACCTATGGATGATGAGAGAAGACTTCTGGCAAATACTATGTGATTTTTAGGAAACTGTTTGGTTCTAGGAAGCTGTTCTTTAGAAAAATGGAAATATTAGAGGGAAGTGTGGAAAACACTGTGATAAGACCCAAGTACCCTTATCAGAGTAATGCACAGAATCATAGAAAAGATGTAGAGCGTGGGAAAAAAAAAAAAAAAAAAAAAAAAAATCTTGAGGACACCTCTCATGGAAAGAATTTTTTTTTCCCCCTAACTAAATCTGTAGTATTATAGGATGAGTGCATGTCCAGATTGATTTACCACTGTCTCAATTATCAATGGGAATGTACCATTTTACTTCTCCTGGGTTGGTTTTGCATGCTAGTCTGTTTTCTTGGTACACTTATGTCAGGTCCTTAAAACGGATCAGTTACAGCACAGATGTAAGCTTCAGAGTCAGTTATGTCTACTCTGTAGTGTAGATGCATTCTTCAGTAAAAAAATATCTTGTATTACAACTATATCAGCAATTTTTCCTGTGGGGAAACACACTATCTCATGGTCCCAATGACAGGCTTAAGCTCAAGTATATATTCACTGAGAAACAGGAATTCTTCGTAAGAGATATTTTATATATTTTAGAAAATAATATAAATTCAATAAGGACTGTAGAAGGGACATTAGCAGAGAGCTGGCTGAGCTATAAACTGCCACACTACATTTCTCCTGAAAATATTTTTTAATGAATGACCCCTTTTCTGGGGTGTCAGACACTAATTCTCAGGTAATATTTAATTTCTGATAGGCTCATCATGAAAACCACAGTCTAGCTGTGATGATCAGGAAGTCTAGTGAGGTTCATTGCTGTTGGTATTTAGATACAAAACAACATTTCTAAATAATTCAGCCAAACAAAGAACCAACTGGATCATAATGTCAAGAGTTCTTCTGTTGACAAAGAAAGTCAATGACGCTGCAGATTTTCTGACACTTAATGTGTTGATTGACATGATACTGTCATTATTTTCCACCATATATTTTGAATTCTCTGGGAAACATAAAAGAGTATGCAAATATTCTCCTTCATGCTTTACAGGATATAGCGTTTATCCTCCTAATGCTCCAGCCAAAATCAGCACCTGGATGAAGAGCAGCTGGCTAAAGCTGAACCCAGGAAAATTAATGCCAGTTGGAAAAGGGAAGCTCTCAGAACTTGCCTCTTCAGTCCATAATACCTGCCCCCAAGCCCTTAAAATCCTAGTTATCATTTTCCCCCATTATCAAAGATTTGGCTCTTTTACAGGGCTCTTCATATATATAGCAACGTTTCCTACTCCACTTTTTCTAGCAGTCCTATAAAGTATATGAAGAATGAAATTGCCCCGCTTCCTCAAGGAGTATTTTTTCTCATTACTTGCATATCTTCCATTAACATTAAAAAGACTTATATACTTGGATGGAAAATAAAATATATTCGTTTATTGTTTAACTTCCATCTTAACCATCACTGTCTTGTCATCCAATTTCTCTTTTCAGATCACTAGTATTACCACTGTCTTAGTTTAGTTTGTTTCTTCATTTCTGTATTATCTCTCCTGCTATATTAAAGTCCTATTCAGTTTACTGATTCAATACTATCTATCTGATGCGGTAACAATTTTATATTTGCTCTTAAAACCATGCAGCTCCGCTGGAGATGGGTCACTCAGTCTTTTCACCTCTACTACAGAACTTAGACTTTCAGGCTCAAACTTATGTTGCTTTACTTTTCATTATCATCTGTAACAATCACCTTTTTGCTAGAGAGAGATATTATCGAAACGATGCATTTTGCCAGTGTATCTAAGACAGCATCTGTAAAAAGCTGAACAGCAAATACACCCATTGATCCGAGAAGCTCCTGTGCAATGCAGTTCCACAAGAGTCCCCACACAACACAGGGATGGGACGTGTCACACCAGTTTATAGAGTATTTTCTTTGCTTCCAGTTTATTTTTCCACACACACGTCATAGTTTATTAGCCTGCAGGCTGTAGGACCATGTACAGTCTTTTCAGGGACTTAAGACATTCAAGGGAGGGTCCCTTGACTCTCAGTAGCATGGCTGAGACATCATTCTGCCTGAAAGCTTCTCATCCCACCCCAAAAAGATTTTAGCCTCTGAAAAAAAGACCTCCATGGTTCAATGTAGCAGTGATGGCATTTCTCCCCCAAATAATGGCTGTTCACATCCATCTCGATCTGCTACACAGAAAGCTCAAAAATTGTGGAGCAACCAGTGTGACATTTCTGGGAGCTCGGAGGCAACAGAAACATACCTCATTTCTCTCCAACCTAAAAAAGAATTTCTGTTGCTTCTTTGCTCTCATTACCATAATGAAAACTAAAAAAAAAAAATCAAAAAACCACAACTTAACCAGCCATCAACAGATTTAAAAATGTTAATTGTGTAAATTAATTTTTTTCTTTATCTGTATGAGAAAACTGAAATATTTGAAGTGTGTTTTGTACCATTGCAGAGAAAGCATAAATGTGGAGACAAAGGATCCTGAATAATAAAATTCCTAGACTGGATATAACTTGTTATGTAACTTTGTATATATCGTAGTTTCCAACTAAGAAAATCAATGGCGTAATAGTTATCTATTTGAAAAAGATATATTATTAAGTGTTAGTGTAAATATGAAACCAGGATTCAGAACAGGAACTGCTGAGGTGAAGAACCAAACTGGGTAGTGGGGCCTCTAACAGGATCGATTTTCTTTTTCCTCCATATTTGCTAGAGAAATTGTCCTATATGGATACATGTACTAAAGTGACACAGATGGGAAGGATCCTTAATGTGAATCTCCTGATGCTGGTTACCTGAGCTACACACAATGCATGTTTTGAGGGGTCTTGTTTACTTCAGACTAGCTCATTCTGGACGAACTCTAGCTTGCACTTGTGGATTGAATGCCAGTTAGTGATGGGAGTGGCTTAGATGTTCTCCTGAAACCTGTTTTCCGTTTCATTTCCAGGAAAAAGGAATCCAATCTGTGCCTCCAAGACCACTCCACAAAGCAAACCCAAGTGCAGGAAGTGGCAACGATTAACAGATGTGTTTCAAGAGCACATTCCTGAATGTAAAACAAAATTCTAATTTAGACATAAGGCTGTCCAGAGAGGTTGTTGAATATCCATCCTTGGGACTGTTCAAAACTCGATTGGACAAGTCCCTGAGCAATGTGATCTGAGTTGGCTTTCATTTGGGAAGGGGGTTGGACCAGCTGACCTCCAGAGATATCTTTAAATCTAAATTACTCCATGATTCTGAGTGTCCCTGATAGATGGAAGATATTGCTGTCATCTCATTGGCAGCTTTTATACATTCAGCAGTGCAAATATTCACATCTAAACTGTGCTATGACTTCAATTTGTTCAAAATTGTTTTCATTCTTTCATCCTTTCATTCTTTCTTGATTTCATAGCTACACAAATTTTGACTCATGAAACCTTTCAAAGTGTACTGATGAGAATTTCCCTTCAACCCCTCATTTCTATATTGCTACAGAAACATCTTACTAACAAACCACTGAGGAGTAATCAGAAGGAAAACATTCTCCATACAGACTCCACTGACAAGCAGAAGGGATCTTTAGCTTGACCTTATTTAAGAGGAATGATCAATGCTCTTTCCAGCAATAGGACTAATTAGTTCAAATAATTGGAGATATTTATTGTAGCTCAAAGATAAAATCTTGGGGAGCAAAGAGAGATTGAAGATGGAACCCAAACCAGAGAAAGTAGCATTGCATATTCTTCACTTCTTCACCTGTTCTAGGAAGCAGCAGGTTCTGATGAGCTGTGCCTGGCGATGCTGTATGGCCACTAAACGTAGAGTCGCCACCAAATTGTGGCACCTTGCTGTATTAGTGGACACTCAAAATGTGGTACTACATGTCAGCAAACAGGCTGGTTAAAAGCTTCTCTGCTTTGCACAGTCCCAAGAAAATGACATTGCACAGTTTCAAGCTATGAAGGAAATAATATATGTTTATACAAGCCTGCAAGTTGAAGTGTTACGGTATGTATGGGGTAAGACAGTGCATTTTCATTCTAAATCCTTTGCTTTCCTCAAAGAGAAAAAGGAAATTGTTAAACTGTGGTATCATAGCATAGGACAAGGTGGAACACAGATTATCTGAGTTTCTTGCAGGGGCTGAACAGCCATTACTTAGGTACTGTTTGCCATCAGAAAACAAACAGCAAATCATGCCAGCCAGCAAGTTACTCTGACCTTTCCCTCTTTGGTTTGGGAGGCAGGGTTTTTGTTTGTTTGTTTGTTTGTTTTTCTGTTTGTTTGTTTTTCTTTCTTTTCAAGGACAACCGTTGATTATTTATTTATTTGTTTATTACACCAGAGACATACCACAACTACTGGTAAACTGCCCATGATTCCCTGTATTATATTCCCCAGGGAGCTCTCCGTAAGGGAAAACCAATGATTTTGACTTTTCAGGTGTAGATTTGCCCTTAAATTATCTATTTTATCATCTTAACCCATACAGCAACAATGACAGGAAAAAAAAGAAAAAAAAAAAGGCATAAAACCACCTAGCATCATATAAAGGTGGGAAGAACAGATTCTTTTGTTAGGCATCCATTAGGAATGTCACTGGGTAACATTTTTTGAATTTTACTTCCACACTTCTGAGAGAAATGTATAAGCCGTAAAACTTATGAAAAAATGTGCTGTAAATCTCATTCTGATTTGCTTTTTTCAGTTTGTATAGATTCAGGAAGTATTGCCTTTTTTCTGTCCCACCCTTCCTTCAGTCTGTGCCCCATTCCTAAAAGCATTGGGTGGTCGGTTTAATTAAAGCAGCCCCACTGCAGAAGCGAGATGCAGGAATTGACACGGATGTCCAGGTCAAACAGTGACTGCACAGTTGCATTTCGGGTCATACAGGTGAGAGAGTGTTGGACTGAAAACGCTGAACATCCAAGAAAATGAATAATTTCTGATTAAGGAACAAGAAGAGGCTGAAGGGATGAGTTCATGCCTAGAAAGCAGATCAGGGAGTTGTGGGATGGGATGGCAGAAGTACCAACATTCGGACAAAACCTCACTAACTCTGCTGTCCAGGGAATGAGTCTTCTTTTTGGCGTTTTAATGCTGAGGTTTCCCCAACAGACGGTATAATGAAATAAACTTCACTCCTAAGAAATATTAACTGCCATTGGGAATAGCTTAGAAATATCTTTTCTCAATGCTAACATAGAAAAATGGAAGAGAGAAGCTGAAGGGTGCATGAAGAGAACAGATTCAACAAGTTTTGAAATTTGCCGCAGGAAGGAAAACAAAATAAGAAATCTGTTACCATCATTCTGTTGCTCTTTTATCTTTTCCTCCCTGTTCTATTATTTGATTAATGACAAATTGTGTAGATGACAAATAATTTCTCCTACTTAACTGCCAACATTTTCATTTTTATTTTAAATATTCATAAATGAATTTAATGCTCATGTATGTGGGAGACTAATAACATTAGCTAGAGCCAGACAAAGCTTAGGCAGGCATTGTGCAAGATTTTACACATGGCTCTGCCAGAGCAACTAAATCTTTATCTTTAGCACTCCTACTAATATTCCAAGCACAGGCTCCTTTTGTTTTGCAGATACAAGGAAAGCTGCATTGGTCTCACAAAGTGTGTAGATTAAAATAACAGGAATTCACTGACATGCTAATACTACGCTTGAGGCCAGGCATACAGAGGTCGATGTATGTTTGAGGGTGGTTCTCCTTATGTTACTGGTCTCTTACACATGTGGTCAGACCATGCCCAGTCCCTATGTGCATAGGCAAGGTGAACAGAGCTGGAAGAAATGTGGCTGTCTTCCTGCTTCCTAAAAGGTTGGGCACCTCCAGCTTCTTGATCCTCAATGAATCTGCCTGCACCCCTCCAGGGCAGCTACCTTCTCAGACCTCCTTCAAAGACGAGGAGATGACAAGGACAAATCAGGGCTTTAGCAATCCTCCAGTAAGAGCCAGAACTCCTAAACCTCTACAGACCATTTCTACAAGCTGCAAAAGATGATTTCAGTGGGGCTGCTGCATGTGACTGATGGCACTACTTGTTTGGGCATGGAATGCTGCTTACAAAGGAGGACTCAGATGTGAACGAAGTATTGCGGTGTGTTTCTCTTACAGAGGATTGAGATTGACTAGTCTCCTCATATCTACATAGAGCTACCAGAAGGTCTCTTACATGTGCTGCAGAAACCGGTTCATAAAAACCTGCCCAGTGTTGGTAGCCTCTAACGGGTGAGAGAGCAGCAGGAATCTGAGACCAGTAACATCCCATTAGCAATATTTAATCTTTTCAGCAGGAATTATTAGAGCCTTGAATCAGCTACAAAGACATATTATGGATAGGAGAATCAGATGGCTGGTACTGTGAGGGGAAAGGGATGAAAGAGGAGACATAGCATGAAAGAAAGACATATTGAAACTAGAATAACTTTGTGTTCAATGAGTATCTATCTGCCTCACATTTGGCAGCTATTTATATATTTCCCTGTATTTCTTGAATTTATTAATGATCCAGAAAGAACCCAAGGAAATACAGTATAGAGTATTGTACAGACTCCATAGCCAAGTCAGTCTCACCATTGTACAACTAAAATAAAGGCAACAAGCCCTGAGCAGTGGCCAAATCAAAGACTGAACACCTGGCTCTCATTTATTATGAGTTTACAGCCGAAAACAAAGTCTTGACTTTTACAGCTGAAAATTTTGTGACTCGTCCCAGCAGCTCTTAACACTTCCCCATCCTGACCAACCCAACAGCAACAGAACTAAGAACAAAGCAACCCAAAAAGATCAATATAATGAACCTCTTCTCTTAGGTGTCTCCCACTCCTGGCTTCTGAACTCAATGTAAATGTTTTAAACAAAAATAAACATAAAATAGAAAATATGACAGCGACAAAACTGTTGAGCTGCTTCCATCCACCCACATAGACGTAGTGGTAAACCAAAATATGACAGAAATATTTACTCTTGGCAGGGCAATGTAGCTTTCTCATCCTGAGGTATCACAGTCCCACAAAGCATTTTCCCTATTCGTAATACTCTCCCCCTGCCCCTCTGAGATTCTTAAATAAATCATCGTACTGAGATGCAGCCATTTCTCTCTTTGGCAGGAGCCTGATTTTCCCCAGGTGGATACCAAAGCTTTCCTGGGGAGAAGTGAAGAGATTCAGGGTGGATCAGAGCCTGGATTTCTAGCTCTGCAGGAAAGTCTGAAACTCTAAAGCAGACTGAAACTTCAGCACTGAAAAAATGTACCAGGGAATGAGAATTTTGAGATCTTATGTGAGAATCTAAGGATGGGGGGGGGGGGGGGGGGGGGAACCAACAAAGAGAATCCACAAACAAACAAACAAACAAAAATGCCCAGACCAAACCCAACCCTATCAGATGTGGCATTTCAGCATAAACCGATCCAGCGTCCCAGGCTGCCCAGAGACCTGATAACCTGCTCCCAGGCTCTCTGCCATACAACTGGGTGCTTGGCAGTACCAGCAGCCAGGGCCCCTGCAAGCCTCTCGCATCTGCAGTGGGGAGCCTGGAAATGCTGGGAGCCCTGATGCGAGCTGGGTCTCCCAGGGCTGCCAGGCAAGCTGTTGGGGAGGTGGATGAGCTGGCAGCAATCCTGCCGGGTTTCTGTCAGAAAATACGAGAAAATCTGCATGTTTCCAAAGAACATTTAAATTTCGTCAAAACAGCATTTTCCAGCACAATAATTTTTCCACATGAAATTGCTGTCTCTCTATTTGTTAGTGTCATTATGCTTGGGTTTTTTGAGATTCTTTTTCCCTGCCCTGTAGCTGACCAACCTTGCCTTTTATTTGCTGTCTCCATCCTCTCGCTGCTTTGAGGCACAGTCTGCAGAGAGGACAGTGAGGAAGCACCCTCTCCTGCGTGCCATGCCAAAGGAAGGATGCTTCTTCCTCCTCCTCCTCGCCTTGCAAGTCACCCTCCCCAAACACCATATTTAAACCCTGAATTAGCACATGCATACCAGCATCCAGCAAAAGGCCAAAAGAGTAAAAAAGTGAGTTAATGTGTCCAGCTATTCCTAAATCATTTTTATAGATGAATTTTGCTCAACACATATATTACTGCTTTAGCAACGATGTTCTCTGCCATAGGGTTGACCTGAGCCATGCTAATCATTCTCAGTTTTAGCAAAAGATACGAAAGAGAAAAAAATCAAAAAATGCAGAGAAAACTATTAATATGGGATTTACCAGGAAGAGAAGAATATTGTTGCATGGTAGTTGCAATTGTACTAACATAAACTAATATGTTTCTTGAAATAAAAAAGAGCATTCATAGAAAGAAGTGATAGCTCCCCATTATTCTTATATTGACTTACATAAAGACATCATTCATCTCTGGCATTCCCTGCTACAGGATATTATTGTGGCAAATACTGATTTCTAAAGGATTGTTTCTATGAAGAGTATTATTAGAATAAAATTACAAGGGATACCAATATTCATGTTTATAAACTGACTACCTACTGAAGAAGAGAATATGTTTCAAATTTTAATAGAAAAAAAAGAAAAAGACAGCTTAGGAAATAGCAAATTGTGATTTCTGTAACTCTGGTTCTGCCACTGACTCCTTCCACAGCCTTGGGCAAGGCACTTGAATTCTCTCTGTCCCGGAAACAATGATTAACTACCTTTTGGCTGTTCAAATGATTGATTTTGTTAATGTTTTTAAAGTGTTTTGATAGTGAAATCCAAACCCTTAAAAAATCCACTGTGTTATAACTATAGTAGAGGTTTTCTTTCCTTCCAAAGCATCAGATACTGACCATCCTTGTGACACAGAAATTACATATTTTTTAGAAAAGTCACAGAGTGCTAATCTGTAAGGCAGTTTTCAGGTTTTCCCAGCATTTGCAAACAGATAACTTCCACTACAGGAAGTCTTGCTATAAGAAATACAATAGATATTTGGCTCTCAAAATTATTGCTGTGGCAGGTAATGAGGTAGTTACACCACAAAGACGTTGCTTCAGCAGACACTAATTATATTGTTTGGAAGCACATACAAACTTTCCAGCAAAGGCAGGGTTTTGCCCAATAAAGCTTTTGGTACCATCTCCAAACATTATCATCTGACAAGCCTAATTTCCTGTCTCTATTTGCTATTTAACGATTCCTCTCCAAAACTGCCACCTTCTGAAGGTGTCTGAGCAATGAGCACAAGAAGAAACGAAAATCACAGGTACTCAGGTACAAAGTGTGCCAGAATCTGCTTTCATTCAGTTCTCCCACACTGATCTGTTCACAGGTTTACCTCAGTATTTTATTACTTTTCTGCACTGTTTCATCATGGCACAAACGTTGAGTTTATCTCTCACGTGAGATTATCTTGTTATAGACGATCTGGTTATTGAACGTCCTCGACAAAGAACAATCTTGTTAATAGCTTGCCTGCTCAAAGATGTGTCACTTCAAATCCATCTTGTATCTGGATCTCAGCTACATATAAATGCCCTCATCTGCAGCTCCCCTTCCTTAGACTGATGATGGTTGTTCTGCTTTGGAGTCAAATGTCTCGCAAAAGACTTACTCAGCTGGTGGAATTTATTTCACATAAAAACAGTTATACAGAAGTTTTATCTAAATGACCATCATCTTTCTTTCTATAAACCTTATAGTTGCCATTTTTGCAGTTTTCCTTGAACACTGTAATCTATTAAATTTTGACTGAAGTGAAACCATAGGTCAAAAACATTTCCTACAGATCCACATATGCAGGGAAAACGATGTGAATATATCTCCTCTGAGGCATCATCTGACTTGGGGAGGCTTGTGCAGATAGTTCAAGGTCTGTGAAAACTCTGGGTGAACACTATTCCTTCTGTATTCCCAGACATAAAGGGGAAAAATAATACATGCTTTGCCCCTACAGCCCAGTACACCTGAAGGCAGTGCTGGGTGTTGGGGAGCTGTTGATGTCTGCACACTTGCTCACACACAATCCTGCTATGGTTCTGGTATTGTTCCTCAGCATTTTTAGTGGGGCTAAAACCACCATACATCCCCAGCATGGCCATAAGCACCTAAGTTGGGTGCTGGCGCAAGGAGTCTTTGCCAAGAACTTTTCTTTCACCACTGCCTTTTGTTGGTTATCTCTTACAAAGATACAGTGGATGATCTTGTTATTTATCAGAAGTTAGATAAGATACAGGTTATATTTTGACCTAATAACAAAAGACACGCACATCTTATTTCCGTGGTACAGGGTTGGGAGATATTTTCAAAACCCCCCCTAAATTATATTATTTGTAATGGACATGGTTATGAATTCTGCTTTTCAAATCAAGGGTTTCTAAAGTTTTGGGAAGCTCTTATGTGTAACTTGTGAACAGTTCACCTCCTGTCTTACATGGTGCATCATGAGTGGGGAGAAGAGGCAGGAGATGTGATCTGAAGACAAGACATTTTTGCATTTGAGAATGTGACTTACAGTCATTGGCACAACATCAAGAGGAGGTCCTGGCACACAGCAGAGGTAACAAATACATCCTCTGAAGAAAAAGAGTATCAGATGCTGCACAATGATCGAACCTCTGCAGAGAGACAGATGGAGGGTAAATGCAATAGCCAAGTAGAGGAAATAACAAGAAAAAGTTATAATAAAGAGTTGCAAGAAACTAACAGTGTTGAATCATTTGCTGAGACCACTCAGGAATATAGTCACTTTGGTACAGGAAACTTCATTTGAGAAAAAAGATAAATACCCTTTACAAAAGAAATTTAGAATTATTCTGGATAAAAGAGAGAGTGTCAACAAATAAGCTGTTGGCTTTTCACGGGTCAATCTAAGTTAAATCAGATGTATAGAAAAAAAGATCTTTTTTCTTGCTAACTATGCCTATGACCTTGAATGGAGGAATGCTAAATGCTTGAGATGTTATGTTAATTTTATATATGCCTGTAAATTCTCATAAACATGCAACTTTAAACCAAGAAGTATAAATATATCCTAGATATAAATACTTCCTCCTCTAATCAGATTACTGCTATGTTTTATTCCAGCCTGAATTCTGAAAGAGATGTGCTCTTATAAAGCAATGGTTAGCCTGCTGTTGTATATGAATAGCTGGACTGAGGTAAATAAACATTTTTCTGAGTCAGTATTTATTGAACTTTGGGTGCGATTCACAAATTCAGCATCTTACCTTTCAAAATGCTTTTCAATAATGGTTAACCAAATCGTGCTACTTGGCTACTTGATACTACTCTCATGATGTCATCACTGATGGTGTCATCAATAGGTCATACCACAGCCACTGAATAAATGACTGATTGGTGTGAAATCAAACACTGACGTTCAGTGTGTTACTGATACAGCCCTTCAGGTACACTGTCCTTGCGTTAAACATCTTTCACATCTCCATGAAATATAAGTATAAAAGATAACTGTTCCCACTCTAGCTACTGTGGTACCATCTAATACTAAAATTAGAATAAATGAGTGGTATATGAGCATTTTAGAATACAGTTCGAGAAGCAATTTAAACCAGCATAAGCTGAGACCACCATTGAAAGAAGCAGCTTTGCCTTTGACCCTTTTTTCTGGCTGATCTATCACCCTGCCATAACCCATTCCCTCTGGTTGGTACATGGGCTTTTGTGACCACTTCTTCTACTGTTAGTGACTTATTTTGTGTGAAAACAAAACAAAACATGAATAGCACACCACACCCCCCCAACTACTATTATTATTATTTAATAATAATATTATTTTAATAATAATAATAATAATAATAATAATAATAAAGCCCAACAACCACCCCTAGGTTAATTAATGTAAGTCCTCAATCCAGTTCAATATAAGACTGCAAAATATCTGTGAAAGAACCCACGTGGCACGGAGGTGGAAAAGAGGAGCAATGGGAGGACAGGACTGCTTTTTTGGCTACTGTGACAATTTACACTGGCTCGAAAGGTTAATCCAGCTGTTGCCTCACTCTGCATCTTGTAAATGCATGACTGTTTTCTCAGAAAAAAATTATGACCACGGAGTTCAGTAGCGAATTTCAGAAGAAATAAAAGGCTCGCTGCTGTGTATGTCTGGCTAATAGGATTTTGATCTCAACATTCAGTAATTATCAAGAAACTATTTTGTTCTCATTCTGGGAACTGTAAATAAGGGATTTATTGACAGATCCCATTTTTCATTTGATGAGAAAATACAGCAGAAGAGTATATGCAGGTGTTCGTGGAAGCATGAGTGTTAAGATGAAACCGAGATATCATTCATGATTACTTAGCATAGCTTAGCCGAATAGATTTAACAAACAAATATAATTTAATATTGCCACTACAATGCACTGGAATGCCAAGTTCTGTTTCTTCTGAGAGCCTATTATTTACTCTTTTAAAGGTTTTAAGTGAGCACACAAAGCACTGTAATTTACTGAATATCAATGATTTCTGCTAATAAAAAAATTCATGATATAATCTTTGCTTCTGATTAGACCAATTTTTTTTTACAATATCCTCTTCTTCATGTTCTGGTACTTCAATTTCTACTTTTGATCTGAACTAGACACAGTAGATAGAAAACCTCGTATGTCTGGAAATATAAAAAAGTAGGCAAAATAATGTAACCAAGCATTTCCAATTAGTTGCTTTTTGTTGTTGTTGTTGTTGTTGGGTATTTTTGTTTTGTTTTGGGTTTTTTTGTTTTGTTTGTTTGGGGCAGATGTTAAGGCAATCTGAACTCTCTCCAGGTCAGTGTGCATGCTAGCTGCTATTAAAAAAAGTGATTTTGTAAACGATATCTCACTTAAAAAACCTGTGACCTCAGTAGCCTTATGATTATAAAATACTTTTCAGCATTTTTTATTGCAGAAGCAAGAGAGATCATGTTAACACTGTCTCTTGTGCCATAATCAATGGACTAATTAACCAAATCTGGAACCTTTAATATGACTACATGGCCACCGGCTATGTAACTTGACTTTCAGATTCCATTCGCAATGCTGACAGCTAGGAAAACATTTGTTTTATTTACAAAGTACCTACTTGAGAACGAAGTCACTGAGACACAACAAACATGAAATGTCAGGATATCTTTACAGTCACTTTTCTGAATATATTTTGTGCTGTACAAAAGAATTGTTTTTGCCATATTACATCCACATCGTATTAATCAGCTGAACCTGTTCTATTATGTCTTCCCTTCTGTATTTCAAACACTTTAGCAATACAGAACAGATTTACGAATCTTGAAAGTAGTAAAGTAAAAAAGGGGGGCGGGGGGGGGAACCAAACAACCTGTGTTTACAGTGCCTAAAATGGAAAGGCCTGGGTGTACTCATATACAAACAAAATTAGAAGTTGCTGTTCTGAAAAAGAAATGCTTGAAAAACACCATGGTTTAAGGCTTTACAGAACATATCATTGTACTCAGTGTAGGAGGTGAAGACAAGAGGCAATTTATTCTGCAGCTGGTTTAGAAATAAACACAGCAATGGAAGATAAGGAGTGAAAGAGGGATAAATCCTCCTGTAGCAAACTTGATGGACAGACAGGCTGCCATTAACAATGCTGTTGCCTTTGTAAGTACAGAGTGATGTGGAGATACCCTGGCATTTATACTGTAGACATGGTCCTTAAAGATTTTACACCTCCAATTCCTTAGAATTATCAGCTATCTCCAGCCTGTCACTCATCCTGGCAATCTTAGATTTCTAGCTTGCAGGCCAGGCAGATTATTGACAAAGCAATCCAGGGTGATATAATACACCCTGACAAACAACAGTGAGGGGGATTGTGTTTACCACTTTCACTGCACCAATTCGGCTAAATTAATTCTTAACGCCGAAAGTAAACTTTCTCTTGATAAGCATTCGCTCCCCTCCCGCTGCTGTTTTGCAGTGCTACCCCAGCAATGGGTAGAGTAGCAATGCATTTTGACGCATCTAATTTAACCTGCTTGCCCCTAATAGAAGCAAGAAGAAGGTTTCTTGTATAACATGAAGCTAGCCAACAGCTATAAATACAAAAACGCTGGCATACGATAAAGTTAAAGCTCTAGCTTAAACAAGAAAAAAGGCAGGAACATTTCAAATTTAGACCTGCTTGTCTGTCCTCACCTTACCTACCTCTGCTGGGACCATAGCACACACAGTATGAACTTTAAGATCACATACTGTTGAGAGACATAAGCACTGGTGAAAACATACAAAATAAAATTAGCTCTGAGACTACCTTTTATTTTTTTCCTCCCTCCCCCCATGCTGTTGCCCAAGGGCATTTTTTAGCTTTCAGATTATACAGTTTGTGGATAGAAGAAAAAGGCTTTAAAGAGCCATCAGACCCTGAGCAACAGGGATGACTCTATATGCTGCTAAACTTCTGAACTGATTACTTAGACTAGTTTCATAAAATGTATTATTTTATGCATTCAGGATGAAAAAGTGACTGATTTAGCACCCAGTGTTTCAGCTGCAACTCATGCAAAGAGTGATGTCATAAATGTGGGAGAAAACATCACATTTGCTTACTTACAATTATTGATGAATCTCTTCTCTGTCGATTTTATCAGACACAGCAATGCTCATCCAGAAATAACTTACATGCCAGGAGTTCAGTCATTTGCATGAGACGAAGTTAATTGTAAAACAGAAGTAAAAATTCAAATCCCAACCGTCTTCAGAGGAAGAAAGTGTTAGACAGTGGATTGCTACTCATTCTGAAAACTGAAGAAAACCCCACAAAATATCACCCTAATCTTATCTAGGGGTAAAACTCCATTGATCTTGGAAGTACTCTGACCAAACATTGATTCAGGTTCATCTTTACCTCAGAATTTGCAAATTCAGAACAACCAGCCTAATCACACACCTTCTCAGGTGTTTTAATCTTGTTAAGTGGGAATTGTGCCAAAAAAAAAAAAAAAAAAAGAAAAAGAAAAAAGAAAAAAAAGAGAATTTCTGACAACAAAAGATACATTTGACTTGGCTCCTATGGAAAATGCTTTGATACATCTCCATCACTTAAAACTAAGTTAAAAGGATGTATGTGTTAAACACTATAGCAGCTGTACACATGCGACCTAAGCAATTCCTGTTTCAGTCTCTTCACCTGTTCACTAGCTGCACCTTGATGACAAAGAATGCAATTTCTGACCCTTTTCTTTAACACAGCTCCGTTAGATGCCTTAGGTCCTTTTATGCTTATTCCAAAACTTCAGCAAAAGTTCTTCTTCTGAGGAAATAACATGTCTTTCTAGTAAAACAGCAGAAAAATTGTTCAAAATTATTGGTTTTTTAATAAGAAGCATGGAGGAAAAGGGAGAAAATATGTTTTCTTCAGTTTTCTGATAATTAAGATTTTCCTGCCTAATGTAAGAAGGAAAAGGAATATTATGTTGTCTGAAGAACAAGTCCCTAGTTACAGTTTCCTGCAAAAATTCTGATCCCACATCATGATCAAAGATTGAGGTACAGACTCTTCCCACACCTAGTATGGTTATGGTTTGGTTTATGACTTTTTCCTCCCTCAATGTTCAGGGAACAATTGGTTATTTAATTAAAAAAACCCTATTTTTCTCCCTTTTGAAATACTTTAATACTGGATCACTTTCAGCTCAAAGTGACCTTCCTTATTTCCTATACCTGAAATCGAACAGTTCACGTGTCCTGTTGACACCTTGCTGAGTGCCTTCATTGAGGGCACCTACAGGTCCTTATTTGACAGTCTCATTTGTCAAGGTGAAACTTTTCCTCTCCACCTCCCTCTGAAATGTCTTTCCACATCTTCCTTGGTTTTAAATATTAATTTATTGGCTTGCTGTGTCTTGGCACTGGATATTACTATCACTAATAATCTTTTGCTAATAACCTTTTAATACGACTACAATTTAAAATTTTTTAAAATGCTCTAAGCACTGGGAAGCTAAAGCCACTGTAAGTCATTGAGACTCAAACTCCTAAGTCAACTGAATGTGGCTTGGTATTCAAGTAAAACGATTTTATTAGGGATAATGTCTTTAAGTGAGCTAGTTACACTAGTACAAACCTCAGCGAGGTGCAGGATAAGAGATTGAAAGGTATTGTGTTACTTATATCTTCTGACATATAAGAACAAGCTATTCTTCTCTTGACCTATATATTTTGGGAAAAGTGAGGTGTAAAGACCTTACTTGTGGAGTCTTACAAATCAGCCATGTGGTTTTGAAAACTCTCTCCAGTCTTATTAGTCACACTTGGTAATATCAATTAAATGGAAAAAATTAAATTCATGAAGAAGTTACAGTGTGCCTTGATTGCTGGAGAATTACCATTTGATGACTCCTTTCTAATCTGACTTAAACATTAATCGTAGCAGTCCAGCACATTTGAGGCAAGCAAAATTACACAGCTTTAAAATGTAATTTTAATACATAGAGATAGACGGAGACATGTAGTTTGGAAATGGATCGTTTCAACATTTTGTTTATGTTCTGTGAAGTGAAGGTAAGGAAGCATTAATACGGTATCACAGCAGTGGGAGCAGAAAGTATTATTCTGTGCTGCACTAAAATATGAATTTTTAAAAAATACTTAACTTGATGACATCACCTCTATGCCAAGTTGGAACAGGTTTAAGTCTTTAAAAATTCTGCCACCTCAAGAGCAGCATCTACAACAGGTTTTGACCTCTGAAGAGGCTGCAGGTATAAATGGCAAATATTCTGAGATGGTGAAAAATCCTGCAAATTACAACAAAGGAAATATAACCTTGACTATACTGTGGATGCTGACAGAAAGCAAAACTGCCTGAATTATAACAATGATAATTTGTTAATTTTAATTATTTATAAGGAGATGACGGCCGAGTTCCCAAAAATCTTTCTATTAAGAATTCTCAGTATAAATCTCTCTGATATACTGTAATGCTACTTCATCTCTGCTGCCAACTGCGCTGGAACGCATAAAGCCCCTCATTAGTTCACGCCTCCGCTTACAAGGATTGCTTTAACAAAGGGATCTAGTGTGTGCTAATGACTCTTAGAATTAAGATATGACTGTGGCAAAACAATAAATACCTCCATCTTATTAAAATGATTTGGTAGCAGCAGTGCAGAGCTGCTTTGTATTCGCTTTTCTCCGCATGCATTTTAGTTCAGGCAGAAAACCGGGGATGCACTCCAGAGAAACACATAATGAGGTCAGATGGAAAATCTTGTCTTGTTTCAGATATGAATTCAATCCATCCTTTCTTGCATGTGAGACAATATACACAGAAGAAAACGCTGCTGACATGTTTTAACTTTGCTGACACTGAAAATGTTTTCTCTTCAGCTGGTGCTTTTAATCTTCATCTGTAATATTATACATAGGGTTACTGGACATGGCCATAAAATCAGTTTTTATTTACCCATTTAACCTCTGCTTTTCCTCTAATGCTCACTTAGCACCACTGCTCAAAATTCTTTTGATAATTTTGGCAGTTAATTCACATCTAGCAAAGTGCAGGAAAAAAATGTGCTAGATGTAAGGTTGTCACCTTTTCTATTACTGCGTTAAACTCCTGGGGGGTCTGCAGATTTTACAGAGAAAAGGGCGGGGGAAGGGTTCGACAACTCTGGAAAAGAATACTGGTCTTGTAGTTAAAAACCGGGAGAACTGGAGTTCACCTGTCACAAGCAGGTACTTTGGTTCAAAACTATTCCCTAGAGCCATGCTTTGCTATTGAGCATAAGTCAGAACAATGTGTCAAGACTTGGAGCACAGCTCTTCAATGTCTAACACTACTATTAGAGAAAGAGCTAAAAAAAATTCGGTTGTCAGCATAATTTGAGTTTAAAATGATTTTAAAGGAATGTTTAATTCCTAATTAGCCTATTCAGTGCATTATAATGTACATTTATATCCAGCAGCAAAGGAACCCAGGATAACCTTTTTATGTAGCGTACCTTGTATGCTATGTAACTGCCCATGGAAAACAACAAGGATAGCTAAATTAGCTATGGCCTTTAACATTCACAGGTCACATTAGAGAAAGTGTTATATATAAAAAAAAAAAAAAAAAAAAAAAAAAAAAAAAAAAAAAAATTAGCTGCACTTCTCCAAAGAGGACCATTCTTCTAGTTCTAGCCCTGCTAAAATGTGTTTTGCTTGTGCCTGTAAGGAGGTAGATCAAGGCTTACCCTTAAGCTTACACACCTCATTTTTGGTTCTTCTACAGCCTTTATTTTTGTAATGTCTAGGTGACTCGTTGTGTTGAACACATATGCTTTGTTTTGCATACGGTGGTTACGGTACAAGGACTTATGCTACATGCCAATGTCATACAGAAGGTTTTGCAGAAGGGACGGGGTTCTGATCCGTGGAACCACAGCACCTTTCTCCTCTCTACATGGGGACAACATTGTCCACATTTCTTAAGGAAAAACACCACAGTGTTAAATAGTGAAAAAAAGAAGGCGAGTGCTTTAAAGTACAGCATGAATGTCAATTACCACCTCATCCTTAATATTTGTGAAGGGTTTATATATCTCTGCTACAGGAAGCTATAACACTAAAGGGAAATATACCTTGAGTCTTACCATCTCAGAACTGGGAAACGCTATTCAGGTCAAGGGCTGAATGTCACTGCCCATGATTTTCACAGCGGTGTTACCCTGACTCTGCGGATCTACCAATTATAGGTATTTTCAGGACCTCTCTGAACTTTTTCTGACTAGACTCTTTGCAAGGAGACTTAACTGTGAGCCAGAGCCTGAACCGGTCTAAATTGAGACAGTGGCACTGAACTTAAGCGAAGGTGAGTATGAATGAAATGCTTTAGAAGTGCTGGTTCTGACAGTTCCAGATACCGTCAATTTTACAGGGCATTAACATTCACATCCCAGTTTTCCCCTTATTTCTAACTGGTTTAAAAAATATATGATATAAGCAAGAATTGTCACTGTTCTAGGACTTTTCATAGCATAATTAATTTTTAAGTTAATTTATAAAAAAAAATTTAAATCTCAGATGTCATGTAAAAGATACTACTATCATAGAAAATACCACACTGACAATATTTGGACAGAAAACAAAAATGAACCACACTAATTTTCTGACCCTGTAGCATTTATCTTGTGAAACAGAATAATTCTTGGAAGAAAAGGAGTTTGCCTGTCACCCTATCAAAAGCAAAATCTGAATTACTATATTTAAAAAACAAGCTGGAAATGTACTGCAAGATTGGAGGCAATATGAAATTAAAATAATTTATCATAAAAATATTATCCTCTACATTGTAATTTTTAAATGAGAATTAAAGATTAGCTACTGGTAAATAAACCAAGGATAAAAATGTAGTTTTGATCCCAAGAATAGTGGAAAGGTATGAAAAGGCAGGGTGAATAGGAGAAGAGCCAGCAATCATATCATCCGCCAACCACAATGATGTTACTTCATGAATCCATAAATTTGCAAGTGAAAATTGTACAGCTTTTTCTTGAATTTCACAGCTGTGCATTTGCAGCTTAAAAATATGTAACTTTTTTTTTTTTTTTTTTTTTAAATTGTGCACAAGTGTTTGTGGTTGTCAGCTAGATGTTCAGTTACCGCAGGGAGAAAAAAAAACAAAGTGGCAAAACCCACATCAAGAGAGTCTCATCTGGTTGCTGAGCTGCAGATCACAGCCCAGCTGATTAAGTTGTCTGTTAAATGATGGAGCAAAAGTGTTTTGATTATTAAATGGTGTAAACTGATCAAAGCAGTGCAAGACAAACCTTTTTGGCACAAGCTAACATGCCTTTTTCAATGAACAGAAAAGTTCTTCAGTCACAAAATGTGAACTCCTCTGCATGATCACAGAATTAACTCTTTGTTTACTGAAAAATGAAAAGGCCTTAAGGATCTACGCGGAAACACAGCTATCCTTTCTCTATAAGAAAAAAAAAAAGGAAATACAGGCCTCACTAATTCAGAAGGAGATAAAACCCAGGTATGGCATCCATGATAGAGGATGCTTTCATATCTGTCTGAACAGAAATAAAAATGCTTCTTAGATGGACGCAACATTTTTCTCTATTTTCACTTGCTCTGAACCTTTAACAAAAATAAGCATGGGATCATGGGACAGTATGTTTTGGAAGACTGTTATTTACAGAAAAAAAATCAGGTTTTCTTCCCTTGATCTGTTATCTTTAAATCTCTGTTTGTAAATCTAAGAATCTATTTGAGTTACAATTTTTGAAAGGTCTCTGCAGCATAGGTGGCTTATGAAGACAGAGAGTACTCAGCATTTTATATGATATTTTTAGAGCTTTGAAGTATACTGACATAATACCCTTGAATATGTTTATGTATGTACAGAATGGCACAAAAGATTCACATGCAGTAAAGAAAAAGCATCACATACTCCTCTACTGTATTAGGGATAGTGAAGTTAAATCATTCAACTGAATTCTGAGGTCTGACAAACCTTGTTTAGTGCAAGAACAGAAGAGGATAGTAGAAAAAAGTGGATTTAAGCTTGTGTTGTGTTTCCTTGATCAGCCGAATGCTGGTAATGTTATTAGGTGTGTATCTGAATTTAGGTTACCTCTGGTATGTCCCTATG
>NC_046220.1:2948771-3048771 GCF_011004875.1 Balearica regulorum gibbericeps
AAATAAAAATATTGAAACCAAAAGCATCCCACAGATCCACTCCTACTTGAACCTATAAGAAGAACAGTTGCTATAAAGTAAAATTTACTGTTAAAAACTGGCAAAAAATTTACAGGGAAAAGACCCTCTTGAGAAAAGAAGACACAGGATATTGCAAGGAAACAATCTATCTTCTTCCTTATCTCTGACAATTGTTTTTTCTTCAAGTAGCACTACCACAGTGTGGATGTAGTGGATCAGGACCAATGCCCAGGAAAGTTAGCCATTTTCTGCAAAACCTGGATTTTCCCATACAAGAACCAATCTATTGATTACAGCAAGAATAAAACTGAAGGAAGCCACATGCACCGGTAAACAGTTTACAAAGCTGATCATAAGAAGGTATACAAAACCAAGAAGTAGATCCTGGGACCTATTCCCATATTCTTAAAGGATGGTGAATAGAATGACCCATATTTTTTAGAAGTGTGTATAAACATATGTATGTAAAATAAAACATTAAGTATATTTATAGACCACATATATTTCACATGCACAGTCTAGAAATATTGCTAGAATGTATTTAAATCTGGTTTTCAATATTATTAGCATTTTTTACATGTAACCAGCAAGTCAAATTGTCCATTTACTTGTTATCCAGTCTCTCTCCAGCTGGTAGGTCTTATTTCACTTCCTGGCAGAGATAGTTTAATTTACCCGAAATACTAGGATTCTGGCTTCAAATCTGTAAACACACTGGTTATATTTCTGTTTCTATGACTCATTATATTAATCACAATTGGATACAGTATGAGAAATCTGTCCCTCCTCCTTTATGTGCTACAAACTAGGTGAGTCTTCTCTGGACTCTGAGGGGTATTTTTAACGTTGCAGCTCTGCCACCCAATAGTTAATACATATTTGGGGAACAGTTCCTTTTAGTTCTCTCATTTTCTTAACCAAAGACCTCACCACTCTGGTCATCTGCTAAGAAGAAATTCAGTTCCACTTAAAGCACTGTTCCTTGCCTGTTTGGTTATTGTAATTGAATGGAAAAATCAATGAACCACCAGCGTGTAAAAGATTCCACTGAAAACCATTTCAACGCTACTTTAAAAAAATAGATAAAAATGATGGTTTCAGAAAACTGTGCTTGAACCAGCAGGTCCAAGGGATCCGTTTCTGATAACAAACATGGTAGTGCAGGTTTCTGTCTTCTCTGAAGCAAAACCTGATTCGTGAGCCCACGCGTCCATTTCTCAGACTGAGAGTGCTACAACGAGCACATCTCAGGCTAAAGCAGAGAGAAGTGTGAGATGACAGAGCAGGTCCCAGGGCGGTGGGACACTTCTACCACCAGTGATTCCAGCAGAGTGCAGAGATCTGGCCAGAGGGCTGTTGCTTTGGTGCCTCCGAACACGATGCTTTTAGAGGCAAAATCAGATAGCAAAATTCTGCAGCCATTAAGGGTTTGCCCAAACTTTCCCATTTTCCTTTCACGATTTAAATTTACCAACAGGACAATGCCTTGTCACATTTACAACGCTGAGTATCTCAAAAAAGGAGTATTTTCCACAAAGTGTTTGTTACCAGTTGAACTCCTTTCCGGTTCCCTGTACACACTTGTCCTGAGCTCCCTGGCACAGCATTACCACAGTGCTCAATATTGTCGTGGTTTTTTTCTTAGTGGTCAGAAATCTGCAGATGATTTTTTTTGTAGACAATTGCCACAAAATCCCTTTCCAACAGCTATTTCCTAGAAATTCAGAGAGAGAAAGTGGAAAAAGGAATGCCTTCTACAGAAAATTTTCCGCGTGAATGTTTAGGGGACGCACATCTTGGCTTCAATGCTCGGACTCACCAAGGTGTTGAACGTTAAATTTGTATTGAAAGTCCTTGCATGAACACAGATTATTAAATGAGGCAGAAGCTGATGCAACCACACTCCTTAAAGCTGCAATTGCCCATGAACACGCTTATTACATGTCAAAGGGTATTGTGGTGAGGAAAGATAATTACAGATTAGTAAGTGTAGTAAGCTTGCTATATGTTTATGTAATGGGCTCCTGCTTACCAAGAGCTGCAAGGGACATTTTCAATCCTGTCTGCTGGAATGTAGGTATGAATGTAATTAAATACGACCTAAAGGATCCAGTCGTGGCATTGCTAGCTAGAATTGGGCATGTGTGGCTAGTTACTTCATGTGTGATTTGAGAGAAAATAGTCAATATTTAGTATATTTAGTTTTGGCGTTTCATCTGTTTGGGGTTTATTTGTTTTAAAGTAAGGGCACCTCGGTCAAAGGCTACCACCATTTTTTGAATACACATCCTTTTTTTTTTTTTATCAACTCTTTTTTTTTTTCACAAATAAATTTGTCATCAAGCTGAGATCACATCTCAAATTCCAGGTGTGATAAAGCAAAAATCAAGTTTTCTTCTGTTTTTGTTTTTTTTAATTTGTGTCGGTCTTCTTTCAAAGGTTTTGGTTCAAGACCTATCATCATTACACTCAAATTGCATCCAAAACAACATCTCATGGTTTATTTGAGTAATTTGGTTTTAATTTATACTATCAAGTGTTGAATAATAGATGAATGGTTTCTTCCATATTCACAAGGCTACACTGGATTTAAAGTCACTGAATGATTATCCATGAATCTGACTCTGGACATTCAGAAGACAGAAATAAAATAAATATATAATTCTACATCATTAGCTGAAAGTTATCTTCTCATATTTAGTTTACAATTATTATTTTTATTGGAACTTTTGGTAAGAAAAAATATTTCTAAATATTTAGTCTGAAACATGTAATATTGTTTGGCTAATAGAATTCATTAATCAGATTCTGACAGTTTTAACCCCTGGAAAGAAGAAAAACACATGCAAAAATTAAATTTCCTTACTGCTTTTGGCAAGTTGATTTTAATTTGCATGGCTTTTTTATCTCTCTTTTTTTTTTTTTTTTTTTTTTTTTTTTTTTGGTGCTAATTTCCATTTAACTTGGATAAGCGACTGATGATATTGCCATTAAGTAGTTCATTAGATGTTTAGGTCTCAGGCTTCTGGCCAGTCCAGCCTAAAGAAACACCTGGATGTATCTTGTCTATGTGGCATTAGGCCCTGAATGAGATTTAGTGGCTTTTTCAGGAGAAAGAATAGATGCTTAGAGTGATGTAAACTTTGTATTTCCTCCGAGACACTAATGATTTATAGGTAGCAGTGACTATGCTGCCGAGTGTCTCACAGGATAAAGTAAGTGAATTATTTAGGTGGTGATATTTTAACATTATACGAGCTACATCACAAAAACACTACTTCATTATTACTACTTATCATTCCCTCCTCGACAGAGCCACGAGGAACATCAGCTTTTGCAGCCTATGCATGGTTTTACAAGCTCTTGTCCAGTTGACAGTCTACCACTGCTTTCATGTTTTCAATCACCTCTTCCCAGGAACAAGCTCTCTTTCTTTAAGCATGACCATCAATGCTGTGGACCCTATGCTTGGCTGTATTGAAACACATTATTTCTATCATCTAGCATGCCAATGCAAATAGGTTGATCTTTGTCACTGTTACCTGTCATCTTCACTATTTACCATTTTCCCAGTTCTGTCATTAGCAAACTCTGTCATTAATGATCTTGTATTTTCATCCAGTTATCGTCAATACAATATTAAATGACATTGGACTAACAATTAATACCTGTGCTCCAACAAAACCAAACATACTTGGAAAAAAAAAAAGTGTTCACAATTATTTTTTAGATTTAACAATAAACCAAGTTGTAATCGATTAACTATGATTATACTCTATGTTTGGTTCATAATATTTTATTCCTGCAGTCAAATGCAGTGGATAACTTGGTAGAGGCCCAAAGCTACATATATTTTAGCAAAAAACATAGAACTATGAAACATCAAAAATATTAGTTTGATAAGATCTATTTTTCATACCATGTTGGATGACATACTACACTCCTTTAATATCTCATTAATTTTGTCCTTATTGTCCCACATTATATATTCCATTGTTTTGTCTTAGGAATAGTAGTGGCTCAACAGGTCAAGGGATGTTAAAATCAAAAGGTTTATGCTTCCTTAAACGTTAGTACAAGATTAGGTTTCTTTCCATATTCTAGTTTTCCCCAATTTTCTATGATTTACAAAACTGAATACAAGTTAAATGCATTTTCTATTAAAGTACATTGTTTGGCAGCTGCTTTCACATCCTCCATTATTCTTAAAGGAAAAGTAAATTCCTCGTCCTGTGATAAGAATACACTATCTAGGTTTTCCTTCAAATATAAACCAGAAACATTTATTGGATATTTCTGTTTTCTCTGTATTATAAAGAAATCTATCAGCTTCATCTAGTAGTAGACTAGCATTGCATTTTTCCTTGTTTTTTCCTAATCTACTTTAAAAAAAAAAAAATTAACATCTCTCACTTGTGTCCTTTTGCCCATTGCCTCTATAACCAAGTCCCACTTCCCTATTTACCAGCTCAGTCCTTTCAAATACTTTATAACTGGTGCTTTTTTTTTTTTTTTTTGTTTTTTTGCATTTCACCAGCACATTGAAAAGCCACACTTTCCTACACTTACCTTGCAAGAATCTTCTAAACAATTTCCAAAATCTTGCCTGCCTTTGCTATTTGGAGGAAGTTAATATCCCAGGAGATCGCAGGGGTACATCTTTTCTTCAGATGTCTCCTGAGTTCTGGAAGTCATCTATAGATGTGATTTATTACATTAAGCAGTGTTATTCATAAGTGTCATTATTTTTAAAAATATTTTTCTTAATCAAGTCATTTGTGCTTTAAAATAACTAATTTTTTTTTTAAATGTTTTAAGTTTCCTATAAAAAGAAATATTGTGTTTGGAAGGTTTGTGGTTTTTTTCTAAAGAAAGAGTAAATCTGACAATGATTATGGTTTTTTGACAATTTATTTTTTAGGAAAAAAAAAAATATTATTTGAAGCCAGATTTTCCCCAGACATTTATTGAAGAAATGTCAAAACCCAAAAATATCAGTGAGCTTCCTGAAAAATGCCTTTTTTGAGGGGGTCTTATGTCCCGTTTGAGCTCAATGTCCTGATCTGCTAAGCACAAAACATTTGCCATGATGGATCACAATCATTCTCCTTTGTAAACCAGCCCGTTAATGTTATGGTTTACATTGATGCAATGTGTTTTGGGGAATTCAAGGCCCATACAGAGCACAGGGGCATAAGGCATCAAGATTATACAAAACAGCCAAATATATTTGATTAGAATAACTTAAAAAGCTGATATAGTAAAAGCTTATAAAAAAACAGACTGATGAAAAATAGAATATGAAATGTGTGCATGACTATAATTTTCTAACAGATCTTGCAGTGTTTGTGAGATCAAATATCAATTCTGGGAAATATAAGCCATGAAGGAAAAGTAGCAGGTGCTCAGAACGTGTACAGATATCTTCTCTTTCTCTGCACTATTTTTTGACCACCTATGACTTCTCTTTTTTTTTATGCTACAAGGTTTGCAATGCAGAAATTTTCTACAGAACTTATGGCTCATGGTCATGGTGACTGAAACCTCCATGACATTGATTACATTTATTCTTGCAATATGTCTGTTAAGTTCAGACATGGGCTACTTGAAATTTGCAGGAGTATTCAGAGCAAAGACCTCCAGAAGGAGCCCTATGATTTCCCACAGCAGATTTCTGGCTCTTCTACTTCTCAGCATCCCTCTCCACAGACCTGGCATGAGTAAAAGCCCCAAAGGAAAAAAAAAAATCCATTTTTAAATTACTTTGAAAAAAAAAATAAATCTATTTTGCAAGTAGAAAACTCAACATAGCAGCTCTGATGACAGCTCCACAGTATGATAAAAGTTGGTAAGGGATGTCCAAATAGCACAGGTGGAAAAGTTGGCATTAAATTGCAGTTAGACAAATTACTGAAGGCTATTTGCTCATGAGGCCCGAGAGAATACTCAGAGCCCTGATTTCTGGCCCATACATCTACACATGCCTTTTTCTTCAGTAATGGTTATAATGAGTTCAGTAAACATAACTTTAGCAAATGAATGAAAATAGGAAAATTGTGTCAGAGCTGCAAAGGACTGACAATTTTCCTTGTATCTCCACAAAATAAATGAAGTTCATATTTTATTAATTTTGAATTGTCTTGGAATTTCCTTAAGAAAGGGTTTTTTTTGTTGTTGTCTTCTATGAAATGTAAGGATTTTTATTTCTTTTTTTCTTAAACTTATGTAGAAATGCTGTGAAACTTTAACAGCAGCAGTGCACCCCTTCTGTCCCATTTGGTAGCAGACAGGTGCATCCTGTACACCAAACGATAAAGGAACTGACACCGAAGTCAGTATGAAATCAATGCACATAGTGCACTGATCCTAGGAAGGGTGTTATACTCTTTCCTTTATGAACTTTTTCCTCCTTTTTGGTTTGTAAATATTTTTCAATGTAACTCTACAACTTACTTTTTATGATGAACTAGATTTCAATTGCTGTGAATGATACGTATATACAGTGAAAAGTTTTCAAGGCAGTCATAAACCTTCAAAAGCCAAAACCCGTGTTAAAATAAAAGAAGTAACTGCATTTCTCAGTACTTCGTATTTCAAGTTTCTACTTTTCTTCCCTGTCAGTCTCTTATTGCTATTAACATACTCATCATCCTACAAAACATTTTCTAACAAAGGTAGCCACAGATTCTGAATTTTTTCCCGTAACTTCAACTGGACAAGAAGAATGTCCTATCAATGCTCACCCCAATATATAATTACATCAATTTTTTCTTTGCTTTAATAGATGCACATTGACCAAATACTATTATCATTGATACATTTTAATCTGTTTTATAGTACCTATGCATATATCACACGTGTATGTACATATATGTCATATACACAGGAGAAAAAGAGACATTCTTATGCAACATGGATATAGAAAGTGAATAGATCAAGAGAGTAGATAGGATATATATTATAAAAACAGGTAACAGATATAACAAGATATAACAAGATCATATAAAGAACACCACATCACTGAAATTCTGTCATAAAGAACCTTTCAATATTCCCAAACAAGTCAATTTATTTGGTAATAACAGGTTATATTAATAAATGGCATATTCTGTATTTAAACTGTACAGTCCTATTCGAGAAAATAAGGCTTTGGCAGCAGTAAGAATAGAGCAGCAACAACTTTGTATTCTTGTCTGGTCCCCATTTCTTTTCAGGCCTTCTGCTGAGGGACATTACGCTACGCGCAGAAAATGAACATTATCACCATCTGTTGGCTGTTTGGTGATGTATACGGAATGAGGCAACAACTCAGATCCTAAAAGCAGGTGCTTGTATTTAAAGAAAATAACAAAAACTCAAACAGCACACTAAATGCCATACTGACTCATGTTACAAGCAGAGAGGCCAAGGACTGGACTGATTTGATAAATTAACTACCCCTCTCATCTAGGGTAAGCAGGCTACAGGATTCCTGAAGCCGTGGGTTGAGAGGTGGAGGCAGTGAGAAAAGAGGAAGGAGATATATTTGCTCAGAACAAGGCAGGTCTGAAGCTTTCAGTCTCTATTCGTATCTGCCAAGTCCAAAACAAAAGCACCCTGGTTTTACTAGATAGCTTGCAAGAGCAGCAAATATTTTAATTAAGAGTCTGAGTAAATACTCATTCAACACACAAGGACCAGTTCCAAGTTTCAGAGCTACAGAGGTATTGTATTAGCAGTACAGTACAGTAAATACCAAAATTATTTCAGCTACACAACTTTAGAATGATTGAAATCTGCAATAGGCAGTTACACGACAGTGAATATTTGGTGTGACTTGCATTTCAGAGACTAAAAGAAACCTTATGATTAAATGCACTATCCTTACACTTTAAATTTATGGTCTTAGTTAAATCCTATCAGAAGATTGTTTATAGAAGAAAATATTTATAATGGTGACTAAATGAAGCAAAATCTAGTTCTATAGCTCTGATTTGAGTAATTTTTATAAATAAAACTAGACTAAAGCTATTCAACATCAACAAGTATCTGGAATTCAAACAGGAAAAAAGAAGGAAAGGAATTGTAGGAGAGTAGCAGAAGGACGTGGGAGAACTGAGTGAAAGGCAATTTAGACTGAAAATTGGGAAACCCTTCCTAATGTAGATTCTTGTTATTTTTTTCCATGGTACTTCACTAGGAAGCTGAACTTTAATATTGGTCCTGTAAAGTGAGGCCTATTAAGACACTTGACCATGGAACTGTATAAAGAGGATGAGAACAATGCCCTTTTTATTTTTGGTCTTTCTGTTGCTAATACTTAGTCTCTGAAGAGAGGTTTTTTATACTTTCACAGCTTGCTAGTTGACAACTAACCAATTTTTCAAAATACTTAGTGGTTTTCAAAAAGACCATGTTAGTTCCTTCTTTTCCTCAGTGTCAGGAATAACCTCCTTAATGATTGTAAATCACATAATAAAATTATATATCTGAGAGATATTGAAGATTGCTGGAGATATTTTACATATTTTCATTCATTTTTATAAATTATCACCAAACTATTCAGTAGGAACAAATAATCAGTGGAATTCCACATGCTGGGAAAATAAGCGATTCCTCCTTCCCCAGACTACTCCCATTTTAAAAATCTAATGTGCGACCTCTTGAGCACAGTTCATTAGCCAGTTTATATTTGAAGAAACAAAAGACATTAGAAAAAAATCCATAGCTATTTTCCTAACAGAAGTGTAAGGAATTACACTTTCGGATATTCCGTAAAAATATAAAATAACTACAAAACTAAAGTTAAGAAATCCATGTTAGTCTATAATTCAGTTTAATAAATTATCTGAAGTGCATAAAATTAACATCATGAAGTTAAACCTGTTAAGTATTGTCCTACTTAAAGAGGACCACTGAAATATGTAATTTTCCTCACAAGGTCTTGTAAACTATTTGTGTTTGCTCTCAAATATGTAAAATTCACTTAGAAGGCGACATTACACCATTCCCAATTGTTACACTCATCACATTTTTCCCTCCCTAATCCTGTTCTTTGAATTAAAGGAAGAAAAAAAAAAAAAAGAAAAAGAAAAAGGAAAAATCTGCTGAACACTAATTATTTAACCTTACCTCCTACCTACTTTCTCTCTTTATTCTGAGGTTTCTTAAGGGCTATAATGAGCTGTCCCCACACAAACAGGCCAAATTAGTGGATAATTACTGCTGGGTCTGTGAATGTTCTCACTCCTCCTTTCTTACAGTTTCACAACATTACCAGAATGGTCTGTCACCTCCCTACCAATTAGGCACAATTACTACTTTATAACATTAGTGGTGGCAGGCTTATTATGTTGGAGGATATGTAAAAGTAAGGGAGGGTTGGGGTGAGTGGGCAGTGAATCAGGCCAGAGGAGGTCATTATCACATTGATAACTTGTATACTCCTAGCTTTATTTTTTATTTTTCAGGACAAAAGCTGTATAGACAGTTAGAGAAGGAAAAATGAAGGGGATTTTTTGGTCTTTTTTTTTTTTTTTTAAAGAAAAAAGTAAACAAACCATCATCACTTTTTGTGCCCCCAGGTTTTCCTGGTGGTGGCGCTAACGCTTGCCCGAATTTGTTTCTTCTTTTCCCGAAAAGATGTCTTTTGGCTGACAGAAAAGAATCTGTTTGTCTGGCTTTATCATGCTGAAGTAGATATATTAACTATGTCATGTCAAAGGGAGTTACGCTGACCTCAGAGTGCACCAAAACATTCCCTTCCAATCTGTATTTAAACAAGGGAGTTCAGGTCAAGATAAATCTATGTTACATGCTCAGAGGAGGATAACTTCTAATATTTTATAAACAGTACTATGTATGTAGTTAATTTCTGCCTTCCTGAAAAAAAACACACAAACCACCAAAAAAAAAAAAAAGCCCCACCACACCCTGGGATTTTCTTTTCTGCACTTTACCTTTTCAAATGGCAGATAAAAGGCAATCTTTAATATTGTCTGTTTTACAAGATACGTTTCTAAGAGTGAAATGACTCTCAGAGACTTAAGAGGAGGACACTGCAGCTTATTTAGTGGCCTTGAATATATAGTCTTCAATTATTTTCTTTAGAAAATCTTCCATCAACCCACTTTTCTCCTCCTCTTACAGTTTCTAAGCTCCTCTTGTTATGCTTCCAGCGGTAATTACAGGATATTTACTTACAAATAATGATAGAGAAATTACAATGTTTTGGATGCTAAGCATTGAACAGCTTATTTAATTTAAAGACACTATGGAAAATGTTACAAAATTCTATAACAACACTGGAACTGAGCAAGCCTTCTCCATGCAGGTGTGATAATCTTACAGCAAATTGTCCCCGTTCAGTAATGAATACAATCTGATAAACCTGCAGTTGTATTTCGGGTTTACAGAAACCTAAGCATCTTTTTCATGGAATGTACTCATTTTTTTTTTTTTTTTTCAGAATGATTTTTAATTATAAAGAGTTATAACTGAATAGGAGTGGCATTGTCATACTCATCTAATTAATTTGAGGGGTATGACTATGTAGTGGAGTGGGCAATCTCAAGATGCCTGTTAAATGTTTTGCCAGCACACCATCTTGCAGCACAGAAATTGCAAAGGGTCTGTGAGAGTAGCCTTGTCTCACTGTGCAAACTGAGCTGAGACAAACAGTGAAAAGTTCATCTGCTAGTCCCTCTTTTGAACTTGTTAATTGCTATTTTTATTGTGGGAACATTTTGGATACAAATATCACTTATTGAAACTACTACCTCTAATTGCTGTTGGATTACTCTGCCAACACTGATTCTTGGCAAGGTGGATTTTTCAATAGAAGAGGAAAGGAAGAAGATTTAAGAGGGGAAGAGAACTGTGCAGAGTAAAAGACAGCTGGAGAATATGGTGTCCTCTTCAAACACACTTTGAATAATACCATGAGAATATCATTGGCATATTCTTAATCTGTGTGCATCAAATGTCCCCAGCACAAGAAGGACATGGAGCTGTTGGAGCGAGTCCAGAGGAGGCCACGGAGATGCTGCGAGGGCTGGAGCACCTCTGCTGTGGAGACCTCAGGCTGAGAGAGTTGGGGTGGTTCAGCCTGGAGAAGAGAAGGCTGCGGGGAGACCTTAGAGCCCCTTCCAGTCCCTGCAGGGGCTCCAGGAAAGCTGGAGAGGGGCTGGTGCCAAGGGCAGGGAGTGACAGGCCAAGGGGAATGGCCTGAAGCTGCAGGAGGGGAGATGGAGATGGGATGGGAGGCAGAACTCCTTCCCTGGGAGGGTGCTGAGGCCCTGGCAGAGGGTGCCCAGAGAAGCTGTGGCTGCCCCTGGCTCCCTGGCAGTGTTCAAGGCCAGGTTGGATGGGGCTTTGGGCAACCTGGGCTAGTGGAGGGTGTCCCTGCCCATGGCAGGGGGTGGGACTGGGTGGGCTGTGAGGTCCCTGCCCACCCAAACCAGTCTGGGATTCTGGGATTCTATGAAGTTTCTCAGATCTTTCTTCTGAAGTAGAAAATTTATGCAGTAGCAGTTTATGCCCAGAATGGCCTCTAGTTTTTTTGCTTGCCTCCAGTTTTAAGTGTTAGTGACAAGAAATAACCAAAAGTATTTTGACATTACCAGACAATACTGATTCAATTGCGTTTTAAATATCAGTCCTTTCTTCTCCCAGTGGGAAGATGTTAAAAGTTAAAGCACAGCAATGGTATAATCCTTAGGAAGGTGATGCAAAGTTCCTTCAAGTGGCTAAAAGGAAAGTCCTATGTACTCATCAAATAACTCTTCAACTTTTACACGCCAATGATGGATGCATGTTTACTTACACCATGTTACTTTATGGAGTGCAATCAAGTGTACATGTGGGAGAGGATTTGTATTACGTAGAAGTCAATGGCAAACTCATTTCAACAGCTCCCAGAGCTTGCTCATTGATTCAGCATCAAAAATTTGTCTTCTGAAAGGACTGTGCAACTAGTCATATAACTTTGCAGCAAGTCATGAGCTTTAGAGAGAAGGGGAAAAAATAAAAGAAGCAAAGTCATAAATTATTTTAGCTGTATATCATATAAGATTCACAGCTCAGGATATGCAAATAAATAATTTTGTTCAAGTTTTTGTAGGAACTTACAAAAAAAGTTATAAAGTTTGAACTTTCCCACTGTTCTCCAGGGCTCTAGTTTATCCAGTCAAGCCAACTCTTATTTTAAAGTATGGATACTAGCCCAAAGATGTGGCATGTTGACAGCCCTATGGACTATAAAATCTGGATTTTTGGAGAGGAGGGGAATCAGCCCTTAGCATAGTGACTAGAAAAAATTCTTTAAACTTACTCCGATCTTCCTCAACTTCAACTATGAAGAGTACTGTGCTATAGTAGCTAGTGTGCTGTTTAATTGAAGTAAGGAATTGGAAGCGAAAAAAAAGGAAAGATTTCATCCAGATCTTCAATATTTGTGACAGCTTTGTGCCAGCAGATCTACCAAACCTGCAAGATCATCGTGAAAAGGGACCTTTTATGACATGCATTTTGGCCTGATTCTGTGATCTATGAGGAGGCACTAGTATATGGTAAAAATGAGTTGGAAAAGAGCGTTAATTACAAAGGAATATATAAAAAAAGCACATTTTCAAGTGAGTCCACATTCAATGCTTTCTAGTCTTTTCTATTACTTTAGCAGCAACAAGATGTAATGTTTCTGTGACCTATCAGGAGGCACTAGCATATGGTAAAAATGAGTTCGAAAAGAGCATTAATTATGAAGGAATATATAAAAAAGATAGCACATTTTCAAGTGTGTCCACATACAATGCTTTTTACTCTTTTCTATTACTTTGGTAGGGACAAGATGTAATTTCACAAGGCACTTTGGAAACTGAGTGGTTTGAAACTAACAGGAAATGAAGACAATTAAGCCACCAGTTTCAGTTCTGTAACTAACGTCTTTGGAGGATGGGTGTCAGGCAGAGGAAAACACTCCAGCAAAAAAGTCTGATTAAAAGCTTGCCTTCCATGCGTCATCTTACTCTCTGCTGCTCCATGCAGCAAGACAAAGAACTTAAATCCATTGTTTCTTTTGCAGTAATGTGATTATACTAAAAAATGTGAGTGACCTTCCACTCTGTCTGACTTTTCCTAAGATCTGACAGCAAAATCAGCTTCACTTTGGAAACACCCAGAAAAGCACCATTTCTGCTGTATGTTTTTGGTGGAAAGCTTGCACTGAGATCCTAACACAATATCGTGCAAAAGCTCTGTTCCACCCCTTTTGTGGACTTGTGTGTATGATCAGGTATTTTGGGGGATTTTTATGTAGTTTAGACATCAGGGTAAATCTTAGAAAAGTCAGAAATGAACTAGGAAAAAATGATAAACTGGTTGTGTGCAGAATCAGAACTGCCTCTGTTTCTCCACTTGAGCTGAAGGAAAATAGTAGTTATGGATGAACCTCATGTGGGCCACAACAATACCTAAAACACTTGTACTTACCTAAGAGATGTATTTAAAATTTGTCAGATGTTCTAAGAACAAGTCTTCTCATGAGATTTTAACAGTACCTGGGCTTCAACTAAGAGTCAGAAGTAATAGGACTCATGGTCATACTTGTGTAGTAATTCCATTTCTGGTCTTAAAAAAAAAAAAAAAGAAGTTTAAGATTTGCTGATAAAAAATTAAACAGATGGGAAACATGTCTTCATTTCTACTTTTAGCATATGTTGAGCTCTTGTTATTTGTAACAGTACTGGAGATAACTTACCCTTCTACTGAACTGATCTGGGTTTTTTTCCAGAAATATCCAAAATTTCAGATTCAGTCTACAAATCGCATAGGTCCTGGTGGGGTGGTTTCTGTTCTTGTTTAAGACCCATCAGGGATAGTGAGCTTTTGAGATTGGTAATAAACAATTATCTTTCATAAATAAATCTAATGACTGTTTTGGTACAAATTCAGGAAGACTGGCATTTTCAGACAAGCTGCTGCTAGAATTAATGTGCCTATTGACAGACATATCCCTTATATTTTGTCTGTACACATAAAAACTGCACCAACTAGTTTAGAGACAAATTTTACTGAAACCATGCAACATCCCTGTATACACCTTATCATTGCTATGCATGAAGGGTGTCCTAGTTGGGTGAGTTAGTAAGAAATTGCAGCCCAGGTATTCTAACAGGTGTCAAGAAGATCCACATATGGCTATTGTCAGGAGACAAGTGCATGAAGGTCTGGAGTCTTGTAAAGGGATTTTGTGCAAATTTTTCATAATCACGTCATAGATGCAGGGTAGTTCTCTCAGCAAAGAATCTTGGTGGAAATAAGCTCTCCAAAGTTTTTAACCTCATCTTTCTTGGCAGTGGCTGGAGAAGATCAGGACCATCCCATGGTGCATCTCAGCTAGTTTATCTCACTGCAAAACTGCAGCATTGCTCTCCGCTTGGACTTTACAAGTTGTTTATACACAAGTGGTTTTTACAGCTTTAAAGGCAAAGCCAAAAAGGTTAAGTGTTTAAGCAATGTATCCTGAATGTCATGTTTATTTCAGCAGAAGTAAACCCCGTGCTTTGCCATACTATAACTTAAGTGGGTGCAGAACTTACCTTATCATGTCAAACTCAATTTAAATCCTCTTGTCAAAAAGGAAAAGGTGTACTGTACTTTAAAAGAATTTACCAGAAAAACTGTAGCTGTACATTGTCAGGGAAAGATAAGAAATATCCAGTTGCTTCTACTCCCACTTTGTATATAAACAAAACCAGTTTCTAGTGCTATCACTCTGTCTCCTTTTATAAACAGTAAAGTCATTCCCCAATTTCTGAACTTGAAAAGAAAATTAAAGTGGCCTTTCCTTAACATGAAGTTCATATCTATCTTTAATGCAACATAAAAATATGTTACTGATTTCACAGTATAATGGTCCCAAGGAAGCTTTACAGGGCTAATTGAGAAGTTCACATATAAATGTAATTTGCTTTATTGTCAAATAAATGTTAATTTAATATTTTTACACACATTGCTTCTGTTTTTAATTTGGAAAATGACAAAGAAGTAGAAAATGTACTGTAGGGAACAATTCAGAATTGCTGGAAAGATGAAATAGGTGACCTACAAAAGTTTCTTCTTTTTAAACTTCCAGTACTGTATTCCTCTGGTATAGACAATAAAAACTAGTGACAAAAGCAGTATGCATGTCTTAAAATTAAATTGGCTAATTTATACTATACAACTTCTAAAGCAACAATTACTCCTTAGATACTGCTTACAGGTCCACAGAGCAAAGTCATATTCTCACTTTCCACCATGATTTGACACTCCAGATATTGGATGGCAACACCCAGTGTAAGGTTTTGCCCTGCTCCTCACTCTAACCTTCCTCCACTGTCTCTTGCCCCTCCATGGGTGCCAGCACAAACATTGCTCCACAGCACAGTGGCACGACTTGGCAGCTGTTTTCTCCAAGAATTTAAACTTAATATAAAAAAAAAAAAAAAAAAAAAAGAACATGTACTGTAGAAGCTACTTGAATACCTGGTTTGCAATGCAGATATGCCAAGTGAGGGGACAAGTGATGAAGAAAAGTAATGGCAATAGCAGATATTTCTGTTAAACATCTTATGTATAGTATTCCAGCCTGTAAATGAATAATCCTTGAGACCTCAGATCTTCTCATCTTGTAAAGGAGAGGTCTAGCTTCAGACCTGTCCTTGCTGTCATTTTTGGTTAGTCCAAATTTCTTTTGGAGTCTTTGGGTTGGATCTCATGTTTGGTCAAAACAGGTGTCCAACCTTCAGGATCAGGTTGCAGCAGTAGATTTGAGAAGATAGGAGTAGGTATCCTCTGCTTATTTTACTCAGTGTTTCTTAAATATAGGCAGAAACAATCAGAGGAGCAGGGCTTTTTGCCTAAGTCTACTGAATGTAGTGTGTTTTCACATCCTTAGGCAATGATTTAAAAAAAAGAAAAGAGTACATCTTTTCCCTGCGGGCCAGACAGTTTGGCACATGACATCTGTCCACAGTTCCCTCTGTCTTCCTGAGCTGCATTTTATGCTACTGGATCGTAGTAACACTCCTTTTCTTTCTCACAAGGTTTGGCCCTACTGTTTTCCCATGTTCCACCACCTCAAGCTGCCAGGTAGTAAAGACAGGTCCAGTCTTTGGGTTTTCATTGTTTGATTACATTGGGCTTAATTTTGCTAATTCTGGATAGTTTATTCATAACAAACCAGGCTACCCTTTCTGTCCCATTCACATTAATTACTTTCTTTACCAACATAATTTTCTAATTATATTAAGTATATTACAAACCAAAGAGAGTGGATAAACTGATTTAGGCACACTTTGCCAAAAATCAAACATTCTTCCTCCACAAACAATAATCATGTGTTCATATATTGTGTAAAATACAATGAAAATTTGAATATAAATATCACTTTTATTTGTGTTATATGTAATATAATATAAATATACAATGTATCGTATACTATCACTTTGCAGATTCATTGTCATATAACTACTTTCTCAGTCCTATAGCTTATGTAGAAGTGCCCTACAAATAACAGCTAAGGATGAATTAATCTTCTTGTTTTCAAAGTTTTATGGGCCAAGTACTCTTTTTGTGCTATATAATCCTTTTCAGTCCTATAGTTTATGTAGAATTGCCCTACAAATAACAACTAAGGATGAATTAATCTTCTTGTTTTCAAAGTTTTATGGGCCAAGCACTCTTTTTGGAAGGCTCATAAACCCCGACTGAGTCCATAAAGTTACACCTGAACACACACACCAACTTATATTTTAAGTTCAGGTTTTGTTTCATTTCAAAAAAAACTTCAAAGGAGAAACGTAGTTGTTTAATGCAATGAACCAAGCTAGACTTCTAGGTTTACCGGACATTAAAAAGTGCCTGTTATCAGAGTGTTGGAAGAATAATCAGGCTTTTGATCTTCATTTCAGCCCCTTTGTATTTGCTGTGCACAACCTCTTCCTCCCTGCTCCTATCCCACAAACCTCTATGCATTCATTTTGTCTTTATTTTGTTCATTATTGCATAATCTTAAAGAAATATGGCCTAAGATCAAATCAGAATCAGGCTTTTTAGCTCAAAATCTTCACCTGACAGAAGCAATTCTGGCTAGTCCAGGGGAGAACACTTGTGCTATACAATATGCTGCGTTTGTGATTGCTATGTATTCCTTCCTGTCTTCCCTCTCCATCCCAACAAGAAAAACCTCCAGTTAAACATCTATGTAGTATGGCATGGTTAACTTAACCATTCTTGGAAAACACCAGAATAAACCTTTCTTAACATGTATGTGCTTGCAGACCATGATAGATAATAACGGTATTTTGTCAAATAGAATTCAGTGATAAAACTGAAATTTTCCCTTGCACTATTGTGAAGTATTCCTATTGTATTCTCTCTGCAGGCTATTGGTGATACTGTGGCAGATCTTCAAATGTCCTTTAATATTTATAAATTTCATTACATAATCTCCAAATATCTCACAAACTTTTAAATTCAATCCAGCACACAGCGAACCAAAAAAACAATGCCTTTCTGTTAGAAAAGAAGCAAAAAATATTCGCTTGCTTAAGTAAGTGCATGCCGTCTCAGGGAAGATAAACTGAAAGTCAAAGCCGTTAAATTGTACTTCAAGGACAGACCATGTGTGAGGGACAGCGACAAGGAGAGAACTTAGGAATCTAAATTCTCATTCAGCTTACATTTGATGCTGACTGTGACATATTTTTAGATACAACCTGTACATATCAAGAATGCAAATGCAAATTTAATCTGCTGATCTAGAAGTAGATATGTGGCACATCATAATTCAGATTTCTTGAATTTGTTAATCACACAATCTATTACATGTGGACTGATCTAGGTCTGGGCGTGGCCATATTTGTTGACTGCAAGTAAGTCTTATCACTCGACTTTCCTCTGTACCTCTAAGTCTAAAGATGAAATATTTTCAGTATAAAAAAAAAAAAAATTAGTGGCTTTTTATTTTGTCATGCCTTCATTAAAATACCATGTCGTATCTGAGGCATGTATGAAATAGTATAAAATTGATTTATAGTGCATGCATTTCCTTTCATCCTTTCAAACAGCATTAAAATGACAATTTTCTATTATGTAGTGTGTTCATTTTCTTGATATTTAAAGGTTGCCTTTCTGTTCCTAATTGTTAAGATTAAAACAGCAATCATCTTCTGAAATATCACTGTTCTTTCTGCTCCTAAAGCCAGAAAATATCTAACTCATTTGCAAATATTGCACTTAAACAAGTGGGTGTGCCAGTTCTAAATGCATGCTACATCCATGATACATCCAGAGAAAGCAGAGCAAGAGCATTTGCCAAGGCTGTAATTAATGCCCTTTTCTCATTTGGCCAAAAAGCAGTCCAGCATAAAGTAATTGATATTGCTAATTTGACATTCTTCCCTTGACTTCCCTCAAATGGCAGGTGAAAACTTCACGTGAAATTAATATGGACTGTTCTTACTATTTTTCAAGTAGCAGTATCCCATTTATCTGTGTGTATGTCAGGAAATAAGGGTCCCCCAATACCTTGAAGCACCAAGGTACGCTGGAACACATCAGTTTGAGCTTGTCACCACAACTGCTTGCTGTAGAGTAATGCAACTGAAATGCATTAACCTTCTAGCATTTCCCTACCCATCTGCAACTGGCCTCAGAAGCAGGGGCTGCGAGTGGAAAGAAACTTCTAATGCTGCCTGGAAAACTGGCCTGTGAAGGGCTCAGGACCATGGCAACAGTCAAGAGGGTTGATCCTCCCCCTTTTATAGAAATCCACAGTTATTGGGCAGTTAGGGTATGCCTATGAATGGGAATTGTGTGTTTTTGCATGAAAGCAACACTGAGAATTAGGTTCAACTTGAGTCAAGGTTGAGACAGCGGACTAGGACAGCAGCTCCAAAGCTGGGATGGAAAGGCAGTTTTTTATGCAGTTCCTTTAGTTATTTTTTATTGCGTATACCTCAGGAAGACTGCCAGGAGGAAGGCTGTTGGAAGAGAGGATCTAAAAAAAGGCCATTTTTGAGGTGTTCTGAGGTGCTAGGAAAAGGGCTCTGCATCGCCACTGAACCAACTAAAAAGCATAATCTATTACTCTACTTCATTGTTTTCATTTGTGAATTTGAAAGTACATTTTAAGCTGCTGCCTCAGACATGTGGTGAAAACAGTTTCAGAAACCCACAGGGCAGGGTATTTCCACTGCCTCAGCAGAGCCCTTTGGCACAAGTGAAAGCCTGTGTTCCAATTACATCTTTAGTACAGTTTTAGCTTTGAATTTATACACAGCAACTTCTTCCAGACAATCAGAAACAAATAGCTTAAAAATTTGCATCACACAGCTATAAACATCTGGGGAAGCTAAAAGCTGGAATCAAAATAGGGCAGAGCATGTTAATCCTGCTGTCCATGTGACACCACACAAAGCAAAAATGCAGATGAGTTTTGCACGTAGCATGTTCCTGTCTTTGGGACCCCATTTCATCCTTTCTTCTTCTCTCCCTAGCGGGAACATATTGGAAAAAGCTGGACACAGCAGACTCAAAATACAATGTCTTGTAATCTCTGATAGCTTTGGAGGTTGAGGTTTTTTTCCTAGTGTGCGCTCCTGTCCTCTGTGGCCTGAGAACTTGCGACCCCATTTCTCTTTCCAAAACAGAATCTCATAAAAGTGTCACTATAATTACGCCCTAAAAGTCCATGATTCAAGCCTGTTTCTTTTCTGTACTTGTACTTGTTTCTGACAAGCATACAAAGGAATTACTTTAAATTTGCAGTGGCACTATGGCAGAGTCAAGCCCTGAGATGCTTTAATCCTCTGCTATTTAACACTATGAAATTCAGACTGCCAAGGAGTACCAATGGGGGAACTCTGTCTATGCTTTGATGTCACGTTACCTATTTCTGGCTATAAAACATTTCCCTCTTGATTTTTCTAGCCTCGCATCAAATGTGCACAAAAAAGATAAACTTCCCAAGAGATTACTCCGACATGGGGTTGAACACACACTTAAGAAACTGCTTCATTTTGGCAAGTCCTGATACTGATGGGCTAAGCAAGCCTAATGTCCGAACCTTTTCTTTTCCTTTATTTTCTATTCCTTTTGGTATTTTTTTTTTAAACTCAGAATAAGTCATTGTAAAAATTGGCTGCCAGCCTACCATTTGAAAGTGAAGAAAACATCTTGATTTAACATCTGAGCAGGGATTTTTTTTTTGTCATCTGTAAACAATTGGACCATATGTAGTGTGATGGGAAACATGAAGGCTGTGATAGAATATCATTTAAGGAACCTGGTGTTTAATTACTGCTCTTGATTAGCTGGAATAGAAATGAGCTTTAAATGTTTAGTTTACAATATCAATTTTAAAGGTATATAAAATAGTTCTCAGTAAGTTTAAATAGTAGAAGTGCTGATGATTGCAGAGTTACTCTGATTATTTGTAAGAATAAAAAATAAAGTTATAGATATTTCTGCCTTTAAGAGAAAGATACATTTGTTCAAGGATAAAAGAAAGAATACAAACTCTTATGTTTACTCTATTTCTTGAAGAGCTCTTGAACTTTCCCTCGGATTAATCCAATATCTTCCTGTTTTCCCTCAGATCAATCAGTAAATGCCATCGTCTAATAAGCTCTCTAAGCCTATTCTCTTTTTTTCCACGAGATAGGTTCAAAGCTAGTGCTACACTATTAATATAGTAGCAGGGAAGTACACATCCAGAATTTATTGGTTTACTAACAAAAGTCCCAACACATAACCTGTAACTTGGGTAAGATTTTTCCCAATCTTTTCTTTGGAAGTCAACACAGCTGCATTTTCCTGAGAAACATAAAGGGAAATGTCATCTGAAGGTCTGCTGCTCCCCTCCTTCTTACTCCAACCCTTCTTGAACCTGCAGGTAAGCCAAAGGCTTAGTCTGTACAGCAAACATCTGCCCAAGACTAAAGTTTCTTTTAACATAAGCCATGTCTCCAAAATACTGGTGGGATGGGGGGGGGGGGGGGGGGGGAAGAAACTAAATGAGCTTCAAGACACCTGTCATTTTGGCTGAGAAGGAAAAGGAAAATCTTCCCTGTGTGTCAACATAGCAGTGACTTTACAAATACATGGTTCTGCTACGGAGAACCAGGGAGCGGCTGTAGTAACATTTTGCTATAATGCTGGACAAGATTTAAACAGAAAAGAAAGAAAACATCAAGACTCCTTGCTGCATCCAGTCTCGCTTGGTAAAAGCAGCATGAGCAATTTGAGACTTCATGTCTGGGATCGCCAAGATCTGGCAGAGATAAGAAAGACAACGACCTTGACTCCTGACTTATGTAGGCCACAGAACACTCATGATATTTCTGATGAAACAGGTGCCATGTATTTTACATTAAAAAAAAAAAAAAAAGAAGTTGAGATTTCTTGGGTTGTATGTTCCTTTTGCAAAGCGTGGAAAATAGTTCACATTTTGATTACTTGTGATTGTTCAGTAATGTGTGTATTAAATATAAAACTGAGTTCTCCTTGTGCCCACGTTCCCGTGTCACAGAAATTCTCTACTCTGCTCTAGAACCAACAATCTATCCCCAAAATACTGGTTATGTCTCCCTGGCTATGTTGAGATAATATTTTAGGTCCTGAGGCTACAATGGTTGGACATGACCATTGTAGAGAATTCACTTAACTTCCTTTTGCTGAACTAACTGCCATCTCCATAGAAACAGAAAAAGAAAGACAGTTGGCAGCCAGCAGCCAGAAGTTTAAGGAGTTTATTCACACCAGTTTCAGCTGTACACTACCGCTTGAAATCGGTCACTGGGAGGACCTTGTGCTGCACGTACAGTATTTTAGAAGATGGACAAGTCTGTGTATCAGAAGAATACTTCAGATACATTTTTTTTAGATAGCCTTCCCTTAATTCTGCTTATACTTAAACTTCCTTGTCAAAAATGTATTATACTGTTGATTTAAATGCTTTTAATAGCAGAGTTGGTAATGAGAGAGCTGAGCATTAAAGGTCAGGACAAAGAAGATTAACACTGGGAATTTTAATCCTAGTCCTAGCACTGATGCATTGCATGATACTGAGCAAACAGCACACATGGAACTGATAAAATTTTTCTTACAGTTCCTTGCAAAAGTAAAAAATAACCTCATTTCAGAAACTGAGGAAAAAGTAATTGTTGACAATGTCATTGGCAACATTGATAATCTTTCTACAGTTTCTTACAGTTTTTAAAGTAGAAAAAGTTTCAAGAGCAGCTATTAAAATATTTCAGACTGAATTTAGAGTAAAAAAGACATTTTCATAAAATCCTTCAATGTTAAAAAAAGTAAGAGTGTGTGTGTGTGTGTGTGTGTGTGTGTGTGTGTGTGTAAATCACCCCGGAACGGCTTCCTTTTGAAAGCTTTAATATTTAAATTTTTTTTAATGAACATTAGCTTTTTTTTTTTTTTTTTTTCTTCTCATTTTTCTCATATGAGAAGCGAGGATAACAGCTGTGGAGATCACAGTTTACTGTCTCTCCTCACCCCTGCTAGATAGCTATGTGCTTTATATGTAGTCTATTGTGCTTCATCCCACACAGTCCTTCTCTCTCTCCGGGTTAGCAGATGGTCCAGAGTCCAGAGAGAACAGAGAGGGTTAGAACCAGTCACAACAAAGGCAGTTCATATCCCATTATGAAAAAGAAGATGGGGTGTGAAAGGAGAGTGATATGATCTGATTCTCAAGCAGGAGCTACCCTTTTAGATGGAAGAAAACAGAGGAAACTATACCCATCTTTCTAAACATGCATTTTCATACTTCAAAGGAAAAAATAACAATTTCCCTACAATTTGCACAAGCTCTGATTTCTTCCATGAATGCACTTCTTATTAGTGGTTTCTTACTCACAAGATCATAAGTCACCCTGTATGTTAAATCTTTAACATTAATGTTCCACTTCAGGTAGAATTATTAGAAGCATCTTGTACCCCTGAAGAGCATCTTAGTGACCAAGAATTTGAACTTCTGACAAATTTTGAGGAAAGACTCAGAAGTGACAGAAATGCAGATTTTTACACTGCCGCTCAAAATATCTATTACTATTTGCACCTATATCTGAAGTGTCACACTGAAGTGTATACCTATACACATATAAATATATTTTTCTTCTTTTTCAGTATTTAAAAAAAACCCAACAAAAACAAACCACAAAACAACATAAGTCCCCCTGCCCCCCCCCCCCCCCATTTTAATTTGCATTATCACAGAAAACTGAAAATAAACTCTATTGGTTCTGTCTTCCTTTGATTTGAATGATGCAGATATACACATGTTAATATTAGGATTTGCCAATATCACAATCCTTGTTTCCCCTAATTAATGGCACCTTCTCACCCCACAGGCTGGAATTTATCCTAATGAGAAAACTGTACCTTCCTATAATCATGATTAGCATTGTTGGTCTCAGATCACAGTGAGAATACAACTCCTTTTCCTCGTGGTCCCAGAAAAATACCAACTTATTTTTTTCTTAACTCCACAGTGAAATGTTGAATTAAAAAAAAAAAAAAAAGACATTGATAATCTAGAGAATTATGAACATCTGATCTTAACTCTTAAATTAGCCATATGTTGAGTCTCAACAGATTGACAGTACTTATTAACATGAATGTAAAGTTTTAATATTTTAAATCTGCATTTTATTAATATTTAATCCAGGGTCATAGGTAATGTCCATGTGTGTCAGATAGAAAGGAAAGAAGGAGGTATCACAGGAATCCAATTACTTCTGCTTCTAATTGCAAATGACTTTCAATATTGAGGCAATGTTCTTCTTATGTGACCTTTAGTGCATATTCTAGACTTCATTAAACACCTTTTGTTCTTGTCAGTTCAGGTAAATCCCATCTTGTCCCATTCCTCTGAAAGTATTCTGTCATCTGTTCATGATCCAATGAAAAATGATTGTGGCAAGAAATATACATGGAAATGTTTAAGGTATGTGCCAGAATTTAATCTACGTGCAGAACAAAAACAATTCTCTCAGAAGTTTTTCTTGCACAAACTTCAAGCAATCTAGATCAACTGTTATTTTCCATGCAATTATAAATTTTGTCTAATTTTGTACAGTTTATGTATAAATATTGGTTGGTGTAACTGCTTTACTCTGTACAGAACAATCATGGATTGGAAGCTTAAACAGTGTATGACATTCATTCCGCTAAACTGTATGCTTTTTAACAGAAGAAACATTCACTGAACTCACATTTTAAATTAGAAGTAGAGAACAGAGAGTTCAAGATTGGGCTAGTATCACGTGAAAAAATAATTTATATTTATTTCCTCGTTAAGGAATATTCATACCATGCAATGGTATGTAGAATGCATAGGTTAATGTATAGACAAGTAGTAAAACAATAATAGTATAATAATTGTTGTAATTGTATAATAATGATGTTGTATAATAATCAAGTTTTAGACTGAGCACTGCCTTTTACATAGCATTATACATACACAATACATTACAAGAACTGCGTCTGTTATGAACATAAAAGAAAATGAAACAGTCTATTATATATTGTGTATAAATAATAAGATAACATAAATAAATGAATTGAGAAGCATTTAAAGAAATGGCTTCTATTCTCCCTGGAATTATGTTTTGCGAGTCTCTTTTTCTGTTTTTTCAGGAGTCTGCATCTGCAACACAGGCACATATTTCAGCTTCTGTATTCGTAGATGTGAAAGATATCAGGGAAATGGTAATTTGGGCTTATTTTCAAAGTTATGTTCTTTTAAATGCATTATATTTGTATATTGCAAGACTGCCTTTTCATAATAACTTTTTGCATCTAACACTGCCAGTTCATCATTTATCTCCTTGTGACCCAACTCAAAGTGAATCCAGACAGGTGACGGTCTTCTGAGAAACCCTGAGGAAGACGAACTTGGGTCTACTTCTCTTCCACGTGCACAGCTGGATAGGCACAGTGGTCAGAAGGGCCCCCAGGACCATTTCAAGATTCACATTTGTTTTACAAGAATTAAGTCAGCCTCCAGTTCAGGAGAAGCTCATTTTTATGATTCAAACCACACTGAAGCAAAACAGACTGCTTAAAATGAAGCTCAGTTATTTGAAAATGATTCCAAAAACCTCTATCAATAATCTTAGATTTGTAAGAATCTTGTCCAGTTTTCAAGGATGACTTGGGTACTTTGGATTTTCTTTTACAAAAAATTACTGGGAAGGATAAACCTTGAATGTAGATGCAGGTCTGGCCCTCTCCTTGAGTTTTATCCCATTTGCCTTACAAAGGCACATTTTAAAATGCCATGAATCCACGTTTGTTTGTTTATTTGTTTGTTTATCCAGAAGTATGAAACCTTTCTTAAAAAACATGATTTTGAGTAGCCCTCCTCTTGCCAGACTCCAGATGTAGAAACTGGTATTGTTAAAAATACCAATCCCCAGAATTACAACAGCTTCATCTTTTGGAACTGGTGGAAATGAAGGCTATAGACAAAAATGTTTAGCATCATACATACTTTATACTCCTTGCATCGGTGGCAATAAAAAAATACTGTAAAAGGGGAATCTAGAAAGAGTAATCAACCTTATACCGTGATACCTCATCAGATTAATGCTGTAGGGCATTCTCACGGATTGAGTTTGGCCACCCTGGACCCTGATAGCTTCCTTCCTCGCCCTTCGCCACTAAGTCAACTTGACCCACAAAACAAGTGCACCTCCTTCATTTGGCTCCTCTCCACGCCCGAGCTGTTCTCCCGCTGCATCTTGCACATCTCCTGGTGGGCACCACCCTTTAGCTGCAAATGCTGCTCTTCCCACAACCTGCAGCAGGGGTGAGTGGAAGAGTTGCTTCAAACGTAGGTAACTTGACATAGCTGTGACATCGTGTAATTGGATCCAAAATGGGCCTTTGATACTTTTACAAATTTTTTAAGCTGTGGTTTGAAAACTCAGTACTGATAATCACATCTTCACTTTTCTATAGAATAAGAATATTAAAGCCATCAAAAAAGAAATATGATATTAGTAATTAATATGCACAGGAAGAGCATATATATATATTTTGCCATCTGTGAATATTAATGAAGCATAAATCTAACACATTAAGTCATATTACCAAACCATATAAACAGGACAAGTTTTAAAGTTCACCTAAAGGGCAAATTAGATTGGCATCTACTGTTATGTTCAGGTTAAATCCTTAAGCTTTTACAAATTCTGGGGCTGCGGGTTTATTTTCTTATTTTTATGTAATTGAATTTCTCCCAGATTCCAGTACCAAAGGATTACACATTATTATTTGAAATAATCTTACTTTGCAGACATGCAGTACATTTTGCTTCTACCTATAAAACCCAAACATTACTGGCATAGTAAATATGTATGTTTCAGAACAGGAAGAAAAGGAAAATGAATACCAGCTAGAATATTTACAATAAGAACTGTTTAAAGAAAAAAATGTGTTTGATCTTTGGCAAGTTCCCTGACTTTGAACTGACACTAGACAAATGATTATGGAGAGAAGATTCATGAATAGCTACTCCTCCACTTGTGGGCTCTTACATTTGACTGTACAGCCAGCATTCCTGACCAGGGAAGATCTTTGCTCCCACATATGTTACTAAGGTCAATTATTTGTGGTACGTTAGGACAGAAAGGGGGGGGAGAGGGGGGGCCTTTCAAGAAACGCAGCCTCAATTAATTTAAAACACATAGTAATGGGCTCTAAAATAACAGCATTTTAACCAGTGAGTTCATTAAACAATTTCTCAAATGCATAACCATTATTTTGCTTGGTCAGATGTTTTCTCAAAGGAGAGTTCATTCATTTTAACTGCTTTAAATATATGATGAATGAACCAATTTGCTTTTTTATTTACATTTTACCACGGATAATATTTTATTAAAAATACCACCACAAAGCAGCAGAGCACATCTTTAATCAGTGTTTAGTTTTCAGGGCAAAGCTTTCTTTAAATGTAAAGAAAATAGAATATGTTAGGTTACGTTTGCAAATGAGCTACCTCAAGCTCTGATATATAGATGCTACCATAATTAGCATACACCTAAGATTATAAAATAATTATATGTGTGGTAAACCATTAGGCTAAAGGATATTGAGGGATATGGGTTATTGGTCTTGAATAGCAGTTTTGCCAGGACTGACTTCACCAGCACAATGCAGACATCTTAGCAATGAGCTTAATGTGTAAGGCTGTAAATAAATTTAAGAAGCAATTGCAGAAAGATAAAGGAGGGATGGACTACTGCAAGACAAATGTGATGTAGCAACTCATGTTATCTGCTGTAACAGATCTGGATGAGAACATGTGTAACAGCTGAGGAACCAAGTTCTCCAAGGGCTGTGTCCCACACTAGATGTTTTCTGTAGGACCCTGGGCAGCTCACCTAACCCTCCTGGGTCTTCATTATCTTTTGAGATTCCCGTAGCAGATTCACTTGCTCACTGAAAGAGCTTTGAGAACCTTACAGAACTATCTATCAAAATATAATTCCTAAGATTTCAAACATCAGTGGGGGAGTGTCAGGTAGGGGGAAAACAGGAAGTGCTCTTTCAGTGCAAAGGAATCACATCTTTGTGTGCACCTGTAGGTTTGTATATCTACACACACGCTACAGCAAAAGTGGTAGCGGTACTTAAACAATTGCATCGACACCTCATCAAAATCTGCGATTTACTGTCCAAAAATACTCCTGGAAGATCTACTCTGAAAATCGAGAATAGGACCATCACCCTATGCATTTCACAACTCCACCATGTCCATTCCTCTTTGTAAGCCAACACTTCACTAACGCTTATTTCATTGTACCTCTCCCCTTATTTCTGCAAAGCAGTAAATAAAAAACTGGCTCCACAACAATTCAAAATATCTCAGCTTGCACATCTTGGATCTTCAAGCAGACATGTGAATGCATTTCTTTTCTTAATGTAAATCTTTCCTATAGTGCTGCTCTTAATGAATAGTGAGGGAGAATCGTTTTGGGCAGAACAAAACTCAGTCCTTCCTTGGCTTGACAGGTGGAGTCCCTCGTCTCAGTCCTTAAACAACATAGCTCTGTATGACCATTCAACTTAAACTGGATAAAGTTCCTGTGGAGAGGAATGTCCTATGTAAAACTAAGCATAACTCAGAGCTTCAGCAAGTGCCTTTTGAGAGTGTACAGGGAATTTAAATGGGGGAACAGACTTTGTGTTGAGCCTCTAGAAAGGGCTGCATTGTACCTTACGCATTAGGATACCTTGCAGACACAAGAAGCAAGATCCTTGAAACAAAAAATAAATAGATAAAAATTTAAATGAACGGATATAGGATTAAGACAGCCTACCAGAATCAGCCACATCTGCAAAATCACGTGCCTGCAGTGTTGTCCATATTAGAGCTGATAACTAAATGAAATGATGTACAAATAAGATATATCTATTATGCTGTAGATGCTACAGCAGCAGCTGTCAGCTGCTAGGACTGGACCTAACAAATACCAGGGTGGTCAAATAAGTTAGATGGAATCTGGCAGGGACTCATACAATAAATTAAACAATGCAGTAGTAGATAATAGGGACATAATTGCTTTTATTAGACAGTAATAAGTTCTGGGAAGAGATAAGATTATTGCAGAAATATGTTGTCCCTTTTGTATTTAGTTTTTGAACGAGCAGATTGGGTTAAACCCTATGCATTTTGTTGACATTGTGTGCCGATGAAACCCAGAAGTTACGACTTGCAGACTGGTATAAGAATGCTGCTGTATTAATCATGATTTTTAGCACTTCTCTGCATGAATTAGGGCAACTATGAACTACTACATTAGTCATATTTATTAATATAAGGTTATGGGCCAGCCAAGAGACATCCAGTTGCTCTAATTTACCACACATTCTGATCTCTCTATTGGCCCTTCCAAGCCTGCAAAGCTCCTAAGTTCCTATACTACTTTCTGCAGCAGTGTCAGAGAGGCATGGGGAATTTTGATCAGCTCAGCAGCCTAAGTGCAATTACTGGTATCTTAGAGTAACTGTTGAGTTTTTAACTACTGCTACCTTGCTCAAACTGAGACACATCCACTGTGTTGAAGGTTGGGCAGACAGCTGATGTTTGTTACATGCATATCTGTTGACAAAAATAGCAGGCATAAAGAAGGAAAGGAAAGACAGGATTTCCACAAAAATTCATACTAATGATGATAGAGGTCAAGATTCCCCTCCAGATGTTCTAGAGTTCTAAAATACAGCTTCCAGTGTTCAGAGCACTAATGCAATCATGTTACTCTTACTTTCAAGGAAAAAGGAGGTGGCTGTGGCAGAGGGAAGCAAAATCAGGCTGAGACCTTTGGAGAAGCATGGTGCCTGGTGAGCTGGGCAGCTGCACCAGGCATTATTCCTAAAACTCTCTTCAGATTATACATATACTTCAGGAGTGTGTGTATATATATATATATGATGTATACATTGTGTACACAGAGATATATTTTTGCCAGTGTTTGTGTACCTCTGATAAGTATTTGCTCCCCTTAAGCAAAGATAAAAGTGTATTCTGCAAGGTCTATTTTTAATATTATTTTTAACTCTCTACCTTCAGACATCATTTCCCTCCCTCTCTACTTAAGCAGAGACTTCTTTTATGTTTAATAATTCAGAGTATCATATTTATGTACTTCTTGAAGGCACCTTGAATTGTTTATCAAAAAAAGGGGGAAAAAACCTCAGAGGAAAAAAAAAAATCCAAGAACTAAGAGAAAAAAAAATCCCTTTCAGCTGAGAAGGGCAAGTGAACAGCAGCTTTGTTTGATCAGCATTTACTTTAAGAAAGTTGGCAGACGTCAAACCCCTGTTGTAGTGAGCTAATTATACAAGAGCAAGAACCATCATCCAGGAGGAGAGGGACTGACCAACATGCATGGCTGCTGCACGCAGTGACAGAGATGGAGCACGAATCATACTGCCCCCAAAGACATCTATGAACATCAAACAAAAGAGGTGTCAAGTTATCCTTTGTTGATTGCGGAAATAATTGGAGCAGATATGAAAAAGCGAGCAAAGGCATTCAATAATTAGTCATATGCTCCTGGAACAATATGATTCAACGTAAGCAAGGTGTTGCTCTGTGCGGAGCTGTGCACCAGGATTCCTGCTCCTGCAGGAAAACATCACAACCAACAGTACACATGGCTAAAAATTAATCCAGCAGCAAAAGAGAAACAATCTGCAGACGCCGAATAGGCAGAGGTCAATGCAACCCTATGGAAGGGTTTAATGCTGCCTCTGCAGCATAAGCTATATGTGGAGACTAATATATTTACATATAAACAGGGTGACTACATGTAAAGATCACACAAGTAAATTTTATACATTATGCTGCAAATGTCATGCAGGAAATATACGCTCTGATTGATATGCAGAATGTTTGCCAGAACAGTGACAGCCAAAGTAAGTTCAAAGTCATAGGAAATGTTGTCATCAGCCTACTGTAAAACTGTACAATTACTTGCTATTCTCTTTCTGTTTAAAGGTGACTACTACCATCTTTTTCCCTAGGCTACTTGTTCACTGTAGCTTATTATCATTACAAAGTATTATAATGGATTAGCTTTTCCATATTGTGTTCATATTGGGAAGGGCATGTTTCAGACAGCACACTGACAAGGTTTTTGAAAAGGCATTTATTCCCCCACTAAAAATTACCAGGCAGCTTGTTTTCAAGAATAAAAATCTCTAAATTGCATGCTTGCAAATTCCTCTTTCCTGATAATTCATTTAATATAAAGAAATCAGAAAAAAGAAGCGAGCAGTATCTAATTAATATCTCCTAATGCCCAACTAATGTCAAGCATGACTCCAATATATAACTGAACTATATTTTTACATTGAAAAATTCAATTACATTTACTGACAGACTTTGAAATGCCACTTTATTTATATTGGCAAACTTTGCAGTCTCTCAGTATATTTATTAACATTCTTTCCACAGAATAAAGTGTATATACAATACAGATCACTGCATTCTTCATTTTTTAATCTTTCAAAGTGATATGTACATCTGCTGGAGTAGGATGGAGCTGCGTTGTTGCCCGATATCCAAAAGACCAAATAGAGCCTGCAGTTAATTTGCCCTCCCTTTTGATTCTCCAGGCAAAACAAGGTAACCTTGACATTTCTTTTCCTTCTCTCCCTCCCTCTTTCCCTCTTTCCCTCATTCCCTTTCTTTCCTGCTCTTTTTTCTCGCGCACACCCCCACGCTGCACTCTCTATGCACACATCAACAATTTTGAGCTGTGAAGAGGTTCAATTGCCACCTTAGTGACTCACTTATAATGCACAAATCATTTACTAGGATAGCTTGAGGACATGACAATGACAGAGAGACATCTGTTGGGTGGATGGGTTGAAAAAAAAAAAAAGGGGAAAAAAAAAAAAAAAAAAGAGGTTATTCACAGCTGGTACATTAGCCATGCTAGCCACTAGGCCACCACAGTGTCCTAGTCCTACAGCTTCACTCTCCTCCTTTCTGCCTGCTCCCTGCTGTCAGCTGCCAAAAGATATCTGTTCTCACCCTTTGCTGAATGAAAAGGTGCTAATGCATGACTTCAGGATATGTCAGAACATACAGTACTTACAAGTGTTTGGAGATGCAGCCAACCTGACCATGGGGAAAAGAAATGAGTAACTAAAGAATGATTTTCTTGAAAGAGAATGACTAGAAAAATAGTGAGGGGGCTATTCCTTTTTCTAGCTGTGCCAGGCAGGACAGGTTTTTGTCTTCTTGATGCTCATCTGCATTTCTTGTAGAGTACTAAATATCCTACCAAATGTTCAAAAACTGTCCTGAGTTTTCCTTTGCCTACAATTTCTGCACTAACCGAACCTAAAAATATATCCCCAAAGGAAGAAGAAATACAGAAACTAGAATTGCATTAAAATAAACAGCTTTAAGTACTGCTTTTTTCTTCTAATTTAAAGTGACATAAAAGAATAGATCGAGGGATGGGTTTGAATAAATTTTGATTAAAAATACCTTAGCTGTTTACACAGCAAAATTTTCAGAGAGCAACAGATACTCAGAGCATTCAGGCAGTATGTCCTCTCCAGTTACACGGGGTCTGCGGTCTGCACCCACCAGCATAATCTCAACAGGCAGAGGGGACCAGCGCACACGTCTGGCATGCTGGTAGGCTTCTGGACGGGGGTATTTTCTCAAAGGAGTCTGCTGGTCAAGATGGCATGGAGCAGTTTTAAAACCACTTTAAAACTCTGCATGACAAACCTTTAAAAAATCTGTACTGTGGTATCAGTGGGGACATTTCTGCAGTCTGCATGTAAAACAGCCATACCCTTGTTCACTTATTTACGTAGCATGGCACCAAAATAACCCCCACAAACTTAATCAAAAGTTATAGGGCAAGGAGAACATACTGGTTATTTTTTTGCAGTGAGAGAGAGTTACATTTTAATGACAGCAAGGGATTCTAATATTAAGCCCAGCAGATATAAAGGTCATGCAAACATTTCAAAAAGTATTGCATAGCCATGTAAAGATCCCCTACAACACACACTGCTGAAATCGGTACACAGAATAAGGAAATGTACCAAATTGACCCAGGCATGCACCTGCCTTTCAGACCCACCTAATACCTGGCACGGGCTCCTGGTAAGAGTTAAACACCCGCGTGGGGTCCCTGGGTCACCTCTGAAATGGGTACTCCCGCAGTTGCCTGCACACTGTGGGCTTGCTGAAGGAGAGAGGGAATAAGGCAGGGAGGAGGGAAGTCTCTTTCCTTACTCAAAGAGCAAAAACCAATTTTCTTGAAATTAAAATGTTTCTTAGCCTTACTATGTTAAAATTCTAAAAAGAAGGAATTACTGCCCGCCTTTGGTAGCAGTTCAATTACAGGATTTTATCTTCCTGGAACTCTTGAGAAGACCAACAAGAGATATATATTTTCTCTGGAAGAAGAAAAGACTTTTCCCCATTCACCAGATACTCGAAGTTGCTACACATTCAGTAACCTTGGAGATTTTTTAAAATAAAGTAAGAAAACCCTCAAAGGTCTAAATCAGTCACAGACCCAGGTGCGCACAGCTCCCACTGCCCCCACCGTGCGTTGTGCCATACTTATCTGCACGTTTGAACTGTTCCCGAAATTCCTGTTTATTTGCCAAGTTAGTCTGAATGCTCAAATTATCAGCAGTGCAGACACAACACATATATACATACACTCCTTTTGTTCATCCGATGAGGTCACTTTGCTCCTGCAGCAGCAGTTGTCTATCTTTGAAAAATTTGGACTATCTGGATTGAAAACATTTCTTCACCAATAGATGGGTGGGACTCTTCAGCTTTTTACTAAAATTTCCTGGATTTTGCTCATCAGGTCCTATGTCAATAATGTATACTGTGATTCAGAAGGGCGGATTTTTCTTCACCGAGAATTTGCTTATGAAAAAGGATATCTAAAGACCATTAGAAAATGAATTAAACAAAAAGGACCAAAATATGGATGTTTTTAAATTATTATTTTTTGAGCAGAAGTTTTAATAGTGCAAATAATATTTTCTGTTAAATACATGCAGCAGAAAAATGGGAATTAATCTAATCCAATACTGGGGTTTTCAGAAAAGATTGATTCTAACATGGATTTAGTTGGACTGATAAAAGGAATAATTTGTGTCAGATTCTTTCCACCTATCTCCATATATACATTCTAAATTTTTACACAAGCACTCTCATGTCGAGTAGCGAAAGTATGTATTTATAGAAAAGTGATACTTCATAAATACAGGATAACGCTATTATACCCATGTTACACAGACACAGAAATCAGTAATTTTCCTCTCTGGTATTCATTAATACCAGAGAAATAAGAAATAAGAGTGCTGCTGGGCAAAATTAAAAATAAAGGAAAAGAAAAGATTTATTTTTTCACCCTTTTGATGACTCACTTTCTGTCACATGCTGCCTAAATGTACAAGTCTATTTTTGTGTCAATTTTTAGTTTCCTTTTAGTTGAGGGGACCGTGCAGTACTATTCTGTTTTTAATTGTTCTCACAGTTAGCAGGGGAAGGGAAAGTTTCTCGGTCTTTGGATGTTTTAGATCTTCTCTTTTCTCCTTTTTTAATCAATTTTTGTTTCACTTCAACAAAAATACTTCTGACACAAGCAGCACAATGCACAGAAATGATAATGCATGTGGCCCTGCACTACAGATGAAATTTAATATAATAGTTGTACTTCAGTTTGTATTTGCAATAACAAATGACCTCAAATATTTATTATAATTCAGAATTGACAGATCTTGCCAAAAGGAAATCTTGGCTGAAGAAAATGTCTTGACTTTTGCTAGTCAGAACTTAGCTGGAGCCCAGTGGTAATCTTGTCAAAAAGGCCAAAAAGCACCGTTCACCAATCTTGTGGTTAGAAGACACAGAAATGAATCCTGATGGCCAGAACCGAAGGTCAGAGCTGCCACACTCCAAGCCACCAATTTCTGTGAGCAGTATTTCATGATTTCCTTCTGCAGAGACAATTGTCAGAGGCTGGGCTTCAAAAAGTCAGACCCTCAATTCCCCCTTTTTTAAACAACTTTTTGTTAAACTTTTTTATGTCCACTGAAGGCACCTTACTCTAGACATTATGATACAACATGTCTAGGAGGAAGAAGTAAATCTATATGCCAAATGCAATAGCAAAACTTTGCTTTATGTGCAAGTGAAAGTCAGAGATGAGCTTTGCAGCAATTTCAGTTAGCTTTATATAGTTCAGTGTTAGCTCCAGATGTTTCCAAGTAGTAGAAGCAATTAACATGCTGAACTGCCTGATTTGGCACTGGCACCCTCAAACCAAGCATCGCTCCGTCTGTGTTTGCAGTTTCTTTGCACCTTCTGAACGTAAAAAGCACAAAGTAGATTTAAGCATTTAAGTACAGATGCTGATTGTTCTGGGAGGCTCAGAAATTAGCTAGTGACATCAAATCTTGCTTACTGTATTCACTGAAAACTCCCACCGTGAACACGGGGACATTAAACAGGATTCAGCCTTTTTAATCATGTTAACTCGAAGGAAAAGTATCCAAGTGATAGGAATTAAATTTAATTTGTATTTGTCTTTTGTATGCTTGATGACTTTTCTGCTTGTTTTGTTGCAGAATCTACAAAGATCACACTATCGTCATGGTTATCTGGCTTCAAGTGGGCGATGTCAAGATAAAAACAAAAAACAACTGTGAGAAAAAGCCATGTTAACCTACAGCCAGAGATTTTTCTCTAGAGCTTTCTTTTTATTAAATTATACAGGATCAGTAGGAATTTTTTCCAGATGCCTAGTTTCTAATTCCAATACCAGCCAAATACTTTGTTTTCTCTCTGCAATCCAAAAAGGTTAGCCTTCCACATTACAAAAAAAAAATAAATCCATTTTTATTTTCTTCAATTAGTTAAGAAGAACATTACCTCCCTATAGGAGTCTCCCATGACATCCAGAGAAGGAGGAAGATAGTGAAAAGCAAAACAGGCCAACGGTTCAGCAAGCAAAGTTCAGATGATACACTCTGAAGTAACATTTGGATATATAACACTGAGAGCTCCAGGCTGCCACAGAATTACAGGGCAAAACAGCAAGTACATCACAGTGCAGGACTTATTTGGGGCCACTTCACTACCTCTTTGCAATAATTTCTGGAACACACTAGAAATTAATTGTCTGAGAGTAAATTTCCAGCTATTATGATCCAGTGGGTTTGATTTTGACCAATTCACTGTACATTCATTCCATTACGCACTGATTAAGGTCTCTGTACAAGAAACTTAGATAAATTTCAGTGGTGATCACGGTTTTGTGCAAGTTTGTTGCATCTGAAAAAGTTTTATTGATATTAAAAATGCACTGCTTATAAACTAGATAAATTTATAATCTCTGAGTATAACAATCAACATCTTTTGGCATTAGATTGTTTTCTCATGATCACTTACAACTTCTGCCTCTGGAAAATTTCCTACAGAAAGTCATCTCTCAACTCATACCAGTGGCACAGAAGGTCTAGACCAGAAGTTCATACCAAAAGTAAAAAGAGCTTTGTTTCAGAAAAGGCTCAGTTCAAATTGGATAAAACAATTGAAGAAGGTGCATAGAAAACCACTTCTGAGCATGCATGAGTAACCAATGCTAAGCAGTCAAGGAACTTTTAGATTAAAATGTGAGATACCTAATGAATTTGGCTTTTTGCAAGGTTAGTTTTTCCTGTAAAAATTATAGACTGGAGAGTTATCTTGGATTTTTGTGTATCAAAATCTCATACTGCAAAGTTTTTAGATATATGGTATCCTACCACCCAGAAAAACAAAATCAGTGCTTGAGATGCATAAATATTTGTTCTAGAAGTCTAGAAGTCTGGCTCTACACAAGATTAAGATTTCTGGATCAAGGACAATACCCTGAAACATCTTGAAAGGAAAGACTGGTACTTCCCATTAAGCCACCTGTAAAGCCCCTATTACCCATTAAGTCTTCAGCCCTAATGAATGCTACCTCTGCACACAAAAAGGACAAAATATATACAACTATATTTTTCTAATGAAAGAAGAAATGTGGCTAATGTTATTCACTAAATTTAAAAAATAAATTGGCATAGAAGGTTGGGTTTTTCCCCCTATGAAGTTCTTCATCTGTCTATACTGCACACTCTGCTATTTGAAATTAAACATGTATTCTCCTTTGGTTGAATAACAGCTTTGCAACTGGAACCTAATTAACAATTTTGCTACTGACATTTTGAAGAGAAACATTTCATTAAATATCTCTGGCTCTAAGTAGGCCTAAAATACGGGTTTTGGAGTTTAATTGAACAGGAATTAATTTTTACATTTGGGAGAAGAGAATCTTTAGGAAAGAAAAAAAACCCCAACCTCCCATCCTTAATCACACAAAAAGTAAACCAGTTAGAATTTGTTTAAAACAAATTGAAAAGTATGACGGCAGTTTGAGCGAAGTCAAACATATAATTTTTTAGGATTAGGTTTCTAATATCAGCTTTGAATTTTTATCACTTTTACAAGAGCTACTGGCTCATTTTAAGTGGAAACCTATATTTTTCTTCTATAAAAGCATAAATGAGGTAGTTCAACAATTTCAAAACCATTTTTGTAATATCTATCAAAATACTGACAAAACGGTTTCAAAATATTCATAGAATCACAGAATGGTTTGGGTTGGAAGGGACCTTAAAGATCATCTAGTTCCAACCCCCCTGCTGCGGGCAGGGACACCCTTCACTAGACCACATTGCCCAAAGCCCCATCCAACCCGGCCTTGAACACTTCCAGGGATGGGGCCTCCACAACCTCTCTGGGTAACCTGTTCCAGTGCCTCACCACTCTAACAGTAAAGAATTTCTTTCTAACATCTAATCTAAATCGACCCTCCTTCAGCTTAAACCCATTACCCTTGTCCTGTCACTACACTCCCTGATAAACAGTCCCTCACCAGCTTTCCTGTAGGCCCCTTCAGGTACTGGAAGGCCGCAACTAGATCTCCCCAGAGCCGCCTTTTCTCCAGGCTGAACAATCCCAACTCTCTCAGCCTGTCTCCATAGCAGAGGTGCTCCAGCCCTCTGATCAGCTTTGTGGCCTCCTCTGGACTCGCTCCAACAGCTCCATGTCCTTCTTGTCCTGGGGACCCCCGAGCTGGATGCAGTACTGCAGGGGGGGTCTCAGCAGAGCGGAGTAGAGGGGCAGAATCCCCTCCCTTGACCTGCTGGTTACGCTGCTGGGGATGCAGCCCAGGACACGGTTGGCTTTCCGGGCTGCCAGCGCACACTGCCGGCTCATGTTGAGCTTCTCATCAATCAATACCCCCAAGTCCTTCTCCTCAGGGCTGCTCTCCATCCATTCCTCGCCCAGCCTATAGTCTTGCTTGGGATTGTGCCGACCCATGTGCAGGACCTTGCACTTGGTCTTGTTGAACTCCATGCGGTTCGCACAGGCCCACCTCTCCAGCCTGTCAAGGTCCCTCTGGATGGCATCCCTTCCCTCCAGCGTGTCGACCCACCACACAGCTTGGTGTCATTGGCAAACTTTCTGAGGGTGCACTCGATCCCACTGTCCATGTCACCGATAAAGATGTTAAACAGTGCTGGTCCCAGTACCTACCCCTGAGGAACGCCACTAGTCACCATTCTCCACTTGGACATTGAGCCGTTGACCACAACTCTTTGAGTGTGACCATCCAGCCAATTCCTTATCCACCAAGTGGTCCATCAAAAATATTGAAAAAGCTGTTAAAAGTTTTAACTTTCGTCGTTGTTGGTTTGATGAACTAATATTTTTAGAACACATTTTTTTTACCCATATGCTCCAATCTTGACTGGTTTTGGTGGGGTTTTTTTTGGTTGCAAAGTGATGTACTTTATTTCTCTGAAGTAGATGCTACAGCTGCCTTTCCTATATTAGTAAAATGTCTTCCTATTGTGTGCAAATGAAAACTGGTTGTCATTCATCTTTGCATAGAAAGTGATGAGCAGAAGATAGAAATCCAAATTCCCAAGGTTTATGTAGTTCTCCTAGTCAACAAGTGTACTATCTCCTAGCAGAAGAATGACCAGTGGTAAAGAAAGTAGGGAAAGCACACTGAGTTTGATTATGGCTTGAGGGTGAGAAAAATTAATTTAGAATCCCAAAATTTTTGCAGTTCATCCAAAAAATATCAATCATTCCAGTCACGGAATTTAAGCTCTTAATTAGGTGAGAGTGTAGTCAACAGGAATTAAATCAATCAGGTGTTTTTATAATGCAATAAATGAAGACAATTCTGCCCCTTGTTTCCCCTCTACTTCTTCCACCACTCTCGATCTTTAACTGAACTACTTATTCTCTTTGCTCACACAGTCAACCTGATTTCTTTATATATGCAACCTTCAGGTTAAACAGGAACGAGACTAATTAATTACCATACTTGCTTTTCGATCTTTAGTGTCTTCCACTGAAATATGATAACTGGCATTGATATATGGTTTGCTGGCTATATTAGCCACCTTTCTATTTCACTGTATCTTTTTATGTTAATTATGCCTCTAACCTAATATTTTATTCATGTATGAAGACTTTTTGCATTACTGCTTTTTCTCAATAATAAAAATAAATAAATAAATGTTAGTTAAACTTTTTCGGCACCTCTGGGATAAACAAACAAGGCTGACCCCTGGACCAATTTCTGTCTACTGACAGAAGGTATCAAAAATATCTCCATTTAAGAACTGAGGCCTCCCACCCTGTTCAAAATAAAGATATGAGCATGTGCATGACAAAAATGCATAATATCTTTATCATTCAAAAACACTGCAGATTTGATTCCTACAGAGTATTTAGGATGTCAGGTGGATGCAGTTATGATGCTGAATAAGCTTATGCAGAAAAAGCATTAGATAAGAGTAATTTCTGCTAATTTAGTTTCTCCATCTTTTCATGCCAGTCTTGGTAATGGGTACAAATTCTTTTGCCAGTCAGGAAAAAATGGAGACAAATCCACAGTTTATGAATTCACATGACTGTAAATCCCATCCATGCCATTAGGTGTGGAACTGCACTCAGGATGAATGGCAGAGCCCAGAGGGTTGTGATAAGTGGCACAGAGTCTAGACAGAGGCCTGTAGCTAGTGGTGTGCCCCAAGGGTCAGTGCTTGGTCCAGTCGTATTCCACATATTCATCTATTTATTTTTATTATTGAGAAAAAGCAGTAATGCAAAAAGTCTTCATACCCTCAGCATATTTGCTGACATTACTAAACTGAGAGGAGTGGCCGACACACCAGAAGTCTGCACTGCCATTCAGCGAGATCCTGACAGACTAGAGAATTGGCCAGAGAGGAACCAAATGAAATTCAGCAAGGGCAAGTGTAGGGTCCTGCACCTAGGGAAGAACAAACCCTGCACCAGTACGGTTTAGGGGTTCACCTGCTGGGAAGCAGCCTTGCAGAGAAGGACCTGGGAATCCTGGTGGACAACAAGCTCTCCATGATCAGCGGTGTGCCCTTATGGCCAAGAAGGCCAATGGTACCTGGGGTGCATTAAGAAGAGTGTGGCCAGCAGGTTGAGGAAGGTTCTCCTCCCCCTCTGCTCTGCCCTGGTGAGGCCACATCTGGAGTTCTGTGTCCAGGTCTGGGCTCCCCAGTTCAAGACAGACAGGGAACTACTGGAGAGAGTCCAGCGGAGAGCTACAAGGATGATGAGAAGACTAGAGCATCTTTTGTATGAGAAAAGGCTGAGAGAGCTGGGGTTGTTTAGTCTGGAGAAAAGAAGGCTGAGAGGGGATCTGATCAATACTTATAAACATCTAGTAAGCAGGTGTCCAGAGGATGGGGCCAGACTCTTCTCTGTGGTGCCCAGTGCCAGGACAAGGGGCAATGGGCACAAACTGGAACACAGGAAGTCCCATCTGCATGTGAGGAAAAACTTTTTCACTGTGAGGGTGACCGAGCACTGGGACAGGCTGCCCAGAGAGGCTGTGGAGTCTATCTCTTCAGAGAGATTCAAAACCCACCTGGGTGTCATCTTGTGCAACCTGCTCTAGGTGATCCTGCTCTAGCAGGGTGGTTGGGCTAGATGATCTCCAGAGGTCCCTTCCAACCCCTATCAATCTGTGAATCTCTGAATCTGTGAATCTGTGATTTACAGAACCCTGTCTGAAGGATGGCTGAGAGCCTTTATGAAGCGCATACAACAATATGATTTTGCCTTCAAGTATTCTGTTTGAGGATTGGGGTTTTTTGTGGGGGTTGTTGGGTTTTTTTCCCCCTCAGCAATGTTTGTGATAATGGACAAGACTGAATCCCCATAGCAGACCAAAGAAGCATGGAGTGCTTTATTCATACGGGTAAAGTCACAACCACTGAAGATTGCTCCTGTGCAAGAAACATAGAGCCAAAACAAAAAGCACCTGCCTTTGTGAGGTTGCACAAAGACCAGACACTTGGCAATAAAAATGGAACTGATTGGTTGCACTGTTTTTGAGCCTTTCAGGAAAAAATGATCAGCTATTTTGGCTGGCAAATTTAGACAGTGTTTAGCTTGATTTGTTACAGACATAAGGTTTGTGAGAGTACATTTTTTATTTGAACATACATATTGAGAGCAAACAAAAAAAAAGCACACTTAAAAATAATTGTTTTCTAGCAGCTTAATAAAAAACAGGTGGAGAGAGACATTAGGTATTCTAGATTTGGTTAAAGCTCATCAAGACTTGCATCTTTTAGATAACAAGATCAATAGCCTGCAAAATATAAATGTGTAGGTAACAGAACTCATTGATCTTGGTGCTTCTGAAACCAGTTATTCAGGTGGTACCAAAATGCTCCTGGCCACCCCCTGCAGTTACCTCTGTACAAAAACAATTTCCTCCAAAGAGCATACAACCTAGATAGGTTGAAAAGATGCTGAGAAGATGCATATGTTGGAAAGGACAAGCCTGAGATCTAGGTGTGATGGTAATTTCTCCAACTTCTATCTGAATCCAGAGATTATAGACATAAGGTGAGGGAAAGGGATGGTTTAACAGGACAGAAAGACAGCGTTTACCTTCACAAGTGCCCATTTTCTCTCCCTACCCTTGAAGAGGCATTGTGTGAAGCCCATGGAGAAGAAATAAGATCAAAACTACACTACTTTGCAGTAACATCATACAAACATCCTCTTCTTAACTACTACTTACTGGTCAAGTCTATACACCAAGAATACTGCCTCTCTCCATCCGTAAATTTTGGCACTCATATAAAAACCCTGTTTAAATCCTATCTGCACCCAATCTCCTTTCCCTCTCTGGATGTGGCTGTTTTGCTTTGTGAACTATTATAAACATAACACTCAAACTTTCTTAGCAGCATCTGTTATTTTCAGTTAGAACCGAGTGAGAACAAATAAAAAGAATTTTCTATTGTCTTCAGATGAAAGAAGGTTTGTATGTGTGAGTTAGTACTGATGATTGCATGAATGCAGATGCAGTGTTACATTTGATTGGTAATTAAAGTCAAGTACCCCCAAGTTTAGGCAAAACCCAAATAGCTAATTACAGGTTTTATAGTACAAAACAATTGTAGTATCAAAAGACCCCTCAGGGAAAATATAAATCTAAAGGGATTTTTTTTTTTTTTCCAAATTCTGTAGTAGATTCTTTGAGTTCTGTGGAAATTTGGTTAGAAAGGAGAAAGACAGAGTCAGCTCTCCTGCTTGACTCTATCTGCTCTCATGCTGCTGCTCCACTTCCCTTCATCTACCACTCAGTCACCTTCATGACACCTAGTTTTGGAAATTTGCAGCAACTACATTCTCCAGTTCCTATCCTTTAGACCTGCTGATACAGACACCCCTACAAGGAATGACATCAGAAGAGTGATGCAAATAATTGACAGTAGTAGAAGAGCAGGTGTTTTTCTTTCTCTTCCCCAGAACATCACAATTTGTACCCCATCTTTGTTAACTCATTAAGCAAAGATGGACAAATCTTCCTCTTCATACCTTCCTGTCTGACCTGGCTCCCTTTTGGTTCTTTTGACCCAGTTTTTATTTTACTGACATGTGTACAGTTAGATAGATACTGATCCTATGGAAATACAAATATTAAATGATAGCTCTAGGATGCAAATTGTTTATAGCCTGGTTGGACATAACAGTAAAATAAGCAGAAGTAGGTCACCTGTTCCTTGCTTTGAAGCCCCTGTTTGACCCTGAAGTCTCTCCTTGGCATTGCTCCTCTTCCCAGTTTGTGTTACTGGATAGCAGCAGGCTTTACAGGTGCTCCTACTGGTTACCTGGCCCCTTCTCTTTTTCTGTAGTGCAATCTCCAAGAATATCCAAGCGATAGTTGTGCAATAGTTAAGTTTCAAAATCAGAGTCATTGCAAGGAAAAAAAAAAGAAAAATTAACAGCTGACCTAATCTTACTATTTCTTTACACCTGCAAAGGAAATGAAAGACAGAAGCCAGTAAATGAAACCTCCTTTACTTCTCAGTAATACAGGCTTGATTCAATACTCTTACAGAGAGGGCCCTTTAAAAAATTAATGGCAAAATATTTTCTAAAAGTCCGAATTCTCCCTGAAAGATAAAAGACCTTTGAGTCCTAGGACAGCCAACCCTCCCCCCAAAAAAAACCCACCAGGAGTTCATGGTAAACTGCAACAGATAAGCATTCGACATATTTTGTGAATGCAAAAGATATCGTTTCTTCTTAAAAACTGTGAGATGAACATAAATGATTGGGTTTAAAAATACATCACTTTGTCTGCTTGATCTGTCTCGTTGTACATGTAATGTCAGTAAAATAAAAACTGGGTCAAAAGAACCAAAAGGGAGCCAGGTCAGACAGGAAGGTATGAAGAAGATTTGTCCCTCTGTACTCAATGAGTTAACAAAGATGGGGTACAAATTGTGATGTTCTGGGGAAGAGAAAGAAAAACACCTACTCTTCAACTACTGCCAATTATTTGCATCTTTCATTTTTCCTCCTATCCAGAACTTCTAAAAAACATTTTGTGGCTAGATACTAAACTTGAAATTAGGATGTTTTCACACTTTTCCTTCTAATGGTATCGTTCTTTATAAGTGCAACCAAACAGCTTAATTAAAATATTTCCCCCTCCCCTCCTCATTTTCATATAAAATAAGTCTTCCTACGGGTGCTTTATCTGGAAGTGAACTAGCATGCTAATAAATAAACCTTTCATAAAACAATGTATTTTTTTTTTTCCTTACCATTATGAAAGCTTCATCAGAAATTATTTTTTCTAGCCATGGAGCAACTTGCCCAGATTCCCTATGATGAGCTTCACTGAGGCTTGTGTTGTGGAGCATGGTAGTAAAGGAATATATGTTTTGCTAATACAAATGGAGAAATAATGTGCATTGTCTTTGTAGGTATCATTTCTAACATGATTTTAAATGCTACAAAATATGGTTCATAAGATTATACGGCATATACTAATAATTTATGATGACAGAGACGTTAAAACGCAACATGTCGTGATGTGTGCAGTGCAGCGAATGAGAGATGGCAGCTTAGCTTAGTGGACAGACTAATAAAACCAGAACAATTTTGGGGAGGATTTGAGGTTTCTGCCGGTGACTGCAGTGAAGTTAATGTGTTATCACAGGAAACTACCTAGTGTGCATCCACTTCAGTTTCTTTGTTTGTGGGATAGTGTTAATGACCACCTGTACTAAGCACTTCAGGTTCTTGGAAGAGAGATGTATTGTCAGTTCCAGGAACATGATTATCACCAACCATTAAGAGTTGTTAAATCTTTAATACATCTTGGCTGAACATTTTGTGTCAATGTGATTCAAAATATCCAGGACAATAGGTGGGTCTTTTTGAGACATCTTATCAATGCTGGATATGCAGCAGGCTTGACTGAATCTGGTCTGAAAGTAATCACTTACAAACACTTGGTGTTGAAATGAATTACTGGATGTCATTCTCTATTAACCTAACAGTTAAATTTGGACAAAAATATACATAAAAATGAAATAAAACAATTAGGTAACACTTTAAGTGGTTCATTATTATTAATTCATTTAGTATTCATTGTAACTCTGCTGGTCATAATGAATTCATTTGATATTAATGTGGATGTTCTACAGCAATTTCATTGTAATGCAGTTTTAATTCATGTGCCATTAAAATAAAGCATTGTCAAAATTTATATTTATTATCCTAAGTGCATAATTTCTTATTTTCATGACCAGGGAATTGCTGGTTTTGTTTTCTCCAAAGTTAACTTCATATTTTCATCAGGAGATCCTTGATGCTAAGCAGAGTAATTTCTTTTTCACTGTTAAGTATACTTGTTTCTGTATCTTAGAGCAACACATACAGCATAGCCATGCCACTTTACTTAAAGATTTTATGCTGTACGTGGTCACAGTCTGCAAAACACTTAAAAAGTTTGGGAGAAAATGCTTAAGCACAAACTTTGTTATATATCCCAAGTAAAAAACCACACTTTTTTTTTTTTTTTTTAAATTTTAACTAATATTTAATGGTAACTTCTCCTACAGATAGTTATACTGAACAATAATATTGTAAGCAACATGGAAGATGTTAGATCTGTTCAATAGTTTAAAATTTAATGGAATCAGAATTCCTGTATGTTTCAGTTGCCAAGAAAATAAAAGTTTAGTTGTCCCCAGTTGAAACAGAAAACATACTAAGTGCTTTAAGGGATGAACAAGTGATTATTAGATGGACTAATAACTAGAAATATGCTTTACTTCCCACACAATCCCCCAAAAGATGCAAAATATTATTTAATACATTTAATACAATGCTTGGCCATTGAATGTTGCTGGAAAAATGCTAATTTTCAAGCAGAAATGCTTTATTTAATTTCTGTAAGTTAACACAGATTGTGAATTTCAGAAATGGAATTGGGGAGAAAGGGTCTGGGGACAAGTGCTGTGCTGCTCCATATATTAGCAATCAGGTATTCAGACATTTATTATGGTCATATCTAGCCTGTTCCTCCAGGTGGTTATCTCTGATGACAGCTCTACTTGCTTTCTCTCTCCTTTGCTTCCCCTTTGCCAGCTGCAGGGGACTGGATCTTCAGTCAACATCTGCCAGTTGGGGCCAAATAAAAGCTATTTTTTTCAAGTTTGTTCCATATCCATCAGTTTTCATTGTAAGGTGTCCTGTCACTTGAAACAAGTGAATAAAAATCATTCTGAAAACTCCCTGTTTTTTCCTCTGATTCAACAGTAAGTGAACTGCTTTAAAAATTGTGGTGGTTTGTGTAGTCTCTGAAGTGGGAGAGTTAAAGAAGAATGCAAAATTCTTACAACTGTAAACATGCTGAGACAGATTAAATAGATGTCACCTAGCCATAGGGGCAATACTTACTCTGTAGTTCTTTGGGCAGCATAAAGGTTAAAGAAAAAATTAAGTCGATTTGGGAGGAGAGCGGGGGAAGAGGACAAGGTTAGACTGTTTTTAATGCTTTAAAGGACTATGCTTTTCATGGGAACATTTCGACTTCTTAGATTCTAATGTGAAATCTCTTGACTTCAAAAGCAACCCAAAATGGATATTGGGATATACTGAAGCAACAAAAGGGAGTGGCTTCCGCATTTAATTGCCTTTTTCACTATTATAAAAAATAATTCTGATTTTCCTGCAATAATCAGCCAAACAGCTACTATAAAAGGATTCCTTTCCTTACATTTTTTTCATTGTAGTTCTCTACACAAAGTCTCTTTTTACTATTGATCACAAAAAGAAACATTAAATCTCAAAGGAAGAAAGGTATCATCCAAGGCATACAGAAAATATTTGTAGTTGATCTGGCCTGTAAGGAACAGTGGGCAAGATCAATAAGGTGAAAACTGAAGATGCAACCTTTCTGGTCTCAAAGCCTGACCGCTCTTTGTTGGTGCAATAAAAGGTATTGCTTTAATCTACTGTACTTTGTCTACCAAAGAAAAATTAAAAGTTCAAGGTTTAAGCCCAGTTTTTCAACTCTTCATATGCTCTAACACTATATAAAAAAATGTACATATGCATGTTTCTGTCTTTGCGTATCTTTCTTCCCTGTGATACACAATTTTGTAAGATGGTTGCAAATTAACTGTTTACCATTTTTAGGTTGTTAAATCATAGGCATGTACTGTTTAATACTTTCTTCCCACTCAGAAATAGCCTAACAGTTACGGTGTACAATTTTGGTGGGCTGAAAGCCTGGACAATGTAGACTGCTATTTCACGGACAGTAGTTAAATGTGTCTAGAACCTTTGCGAGATTCATTCCCTTTCTATGCTCACACCTTGGCTGATTAACTATAGTGTAGTAAACATAACAGAATTTATACATGGAACCAGTCTGAAAACAGTATTGTAGGGGAATGTGACCTTTTATAACTGTGATTCTGCAGTGATTTAAGCTTTTGAACTAAAAAGAAAGAAACTTGATTGAATACTGTGTCTCAGGGAAAGCTAGGGGATATACTGTGTTTGTCCCATCCGTGCTAAGATCTTAAGAGTCCTTAACCCAGCAAAATGGCTCAGTCACAGTCAAGTATGCTCAACTTACAATGGTGCATAATTTAAAGAAATTCTTGTGAAGTTATGAATAAGCAGAGATGTTCAGACACATCAGAGTCAAAGGAGATGTGGAATTGTCCACCCAGGAAAATTCAGAGACGGACAAGCACCTGAAAGCCACCTTGTCCTAAGAAGAAAGCCAAAACATTACTCATGACGGCCAGAACATGTTGAATTTGTTTAGTCTGTGGGTTGAGGGGGAAGATATAGTACTGGTTGAGTGCTTTTGTGATTAAGAGCATTTATCAAGTCAGAAAAGGAGTTTTTAGATGTTCTTGGTCTCAAAGGGCAGAACTTGTATGAGAAAGTCACCCAAAACAATGGTACAAGTATTTGGGAGGCACTTTCCATCCTTTCTGTGAAGAGAGGAAGAATGCTGAAGCCAGATTGAAAATAAGTAAGAGGAAGCATGGTTCTGTCCTTAGTAAATGGGGCAACTGACATGGAGATGTTGGAATAAAGGGTCTGAGTCCCTTACTCCAAAGTACCTGTAGTCTTGTCCAACTAATATTTATTGTATAAACAGGCTGGAATGCAGCAATCAGAACCACACACTCTCCTTCTCAGGCTTGAAAACATCAATCAAAATTGCTCTGAATAGTGCATTGATTATGGGTGTCACATAAAGCTATCAGCTGAAATAACCCCTATTCACTTCCTTTCATAAATAATACTCATACCAATACGAATACTAACAATAATACCCAGCTTTTCACTCCTCGTATTTTGCTCCATGTTGCTGCCTACCCAAAGATGAACACAGACTGGATTTGATTCACACATAGCCCTACGTGTTTATACTATTGATCATCAGGCGAAGTGTTCTATCATTCAGATACCAGATTTTCTGGACTTCAAAACACTTTTATAAACATAATTTGTTTGGTTTTGTCCATATTTTGTCTGAAAAGAATCTTGCTGCATCACTGAGAGTCTGGGTACTTATTTTGATATTTGAAGAGATACACATCCTTCAAGCAAATACAAACAAAAATATGTTGAACTTCATCTGTCACAATGCATAAAGCTTCCTCTCATTATTCATTATGGCAAAAGGTAAGACACTGTATAAACTTCTCATATCATCAGGATCTTTAGGTCAGCTGAGCCCCAGGGTTTAATTTAAGGTATGAGCCACAAAATGAGCTGCATAACGCATTGAATCACCAATTTAAAGAAATAACCTTTTCTAGAAACAGACCAATTATCCTTGGGTGCTGAGTAGTCTGTTCTTGGCAAATGCATTTATGCACACAAAAGGAGAAAAGGAAGGATGTCTGCTAAATAGGTTACATGCAAATTTACCATACATCCATCATTACCAGTTTTTGTAATACAATCTCAAGAGCTTGATAGATACAAAGTGAGTTTTGCATCAAAAATGAACGCACAGTTGAATGTTCAATTTCAACATACAGTTATTGTAGTTGTCATACAGATCAGGAAGTTCTACAATAAAGAGGAATTCATGTACATGGCTAGCTACTTAAATACCTCAAACCATGATTCGGTACACAGATAGTGGTTAACCACATTAAAATAATCATAAAACTACTTGTGCATAAGTGCACTTGAAAATTCAAGACCAGAAGGTTATATCTGAAGAGTTAATACAAGCCTGAACTGAAAAGCTGATGAAAAACATCAGGTCATAAATAAAAATTCTCTTTACAACAAACTCCATTTAAGATGAAACCTACATTGATAAGAAAGCTCATAGCCGCTTGCAGAACGATTGACTGAAAGAAGAGAAGGGTATGAAGGAAGAGAAAATAGTAAGCTGAAAATTAATATGCAATGGAAAAATTAAACATCAAAAACAATAAAAGAAGCTGCAGGTACTATACATATATGAAAGTAGGAAAAAATATGCACAATATATACTTCTGGCCAATTCATTCTCAAATGGTACTATATTACTTCCAAATCAATATACTGCCAAAAAGTCAGCCAATGTACAGATTGCAAGATGGGAGAAATGTGAGCTTTAAAGTGAGACTTGTTAATAACAGCTCTGATGGCAGCATTCAGATGATGAGCATCTGCAGATGATTTAGCCAACTATCTAGCATGCCTGGCACTAGAAGATTAAAGTGGTCAATTTTGTGAGTAATGAATGCACGGAGAAGTGCAATAGTGTCAGTCACAGAAGAAAGGTCTTTAATCTCATGATATGCTATAAATGTTGAAATGAATTTCTATCTTTATTTTTAAATGTGAAGTTCATCAGATAACTTGCTTTCTATTATAGCTCCTACTTTTTTTTATGTAAGAGGATGACAGTTTCTGGAACTCAATGAAAAGTTTTGTAGGAAGTCAGAAGATGTTTTCTTTTGTTGAAATGAAGAGTATTTCCTTTTCATAAAGGGACAGTTGTAGTCAGGTGCTAGCTATCCTTATTACACATGTCTGGAAAACATCTGGATAAAGCTGCCATAGAACTTGCAGAATTGTTTGCTACAACAAAGAAGAAAATATCGGCAGAGGTACGTTGATGTAAATGCCAAGGATAAATGAAAGAACATTGACTTCATAAGACCCAATACAAAAGTTTAAATTCCAACTGCTGTTGGCTAATAAGGATAAGGAATTATGGAATTATGTGCAATAGGTCTCATAATGATTCTAGGGTCAGCAATTTTGCTATAATGAGATCTAGCTTTATTAAGAGTACAGAAATTTTGAAAATATGCACTATATATATTTGAGGAAAAATATTCCAGAAAATATTGGCAGGAAAGTCAAAATGTTTTTTTTTTTTGTTGTTGTTGTTCCTTGGACACTTTCTCTTCATCTCTACTAAAGAAAGCAAGCTGAAATAGATTAAAGCAGTCAGGAACAGAATGAATACATAATTTGAAAACAGAACTGAAGAATCTAATGTCCACCTCTGTGAGGATGGGGTAAAAGACTTACATGCTACGCTAATTCCTGAAAGCTACTTCTTTGCATAAAAATGTGTACCAAGACAGATATTCTAGTTTTGCTAATAGAACAGGCCAGCCTTACAGTCTCAAGGTACAACAACACCCAACTATTGCATTTACATGGGCTAGAAATACCTTGGTCCTCCTTATTTTATCTTCTACTGTCATTTTATCCAACTCGTCATTCCACACACATCAGGATAATTTTATAAACATACAGAAACATGGACATAGACTTCTTTAAGCATTAATTAGAGGACTAATACTTGTTTAATGGAAACCTCACAGGAAGATGAAAGTGCCCTAAGTATCTAAAAGGCCACAAAGTGACAATGAATGTTGCTACAATCTAGAATGAAATAAATTTTACAAATAATCATTGTAATAATTCTGCTTGCAGGACTGATTTTGGAATGCTATTTAAGCTGAAACCACAGTTCAAATATGAAATGCATTATTTAACCATTCATTTCAAAAATAAATCGCCTCCAATGTCTTACACTCAGCTGCGAACAGCTATTATGATCTCAAATTATTGTAAAAGTATGGGGATTGCAAACATTGCATACAGGTGAAATAGTGGCAGTGTAAATACTATAATGTTATTTAATAACAATTTTAGAATATTTTATCTGCAATATTTATTCATAATCTTTCTATGAAAATATAAAAACCAAAGGAAAAGACAAAAATAAATACGATTGTTTTTGGTTTTTGTTTTTGCTTTTGTTTTTCAAAATTAAGACCACTGTGGTGAAACGAAAGTGAAAATGAGAAAAGACAAACAGAACAATAAAATATGTGTTGTCCTTCCATGTGTAAATGAAGGATGAACATGAGGAGAGGGAAATGAAAAAAACCCCACATAGTGAACTAAGAAATATGCTCTGAGACATTATTTAAGCTTAAGTTAAGCTTAAGGGTCCAAAGACTTTTTTTTTTTAATTCCAAGCCTGGACAGTGCAGGCTGTCCAGTACCTTTGCATACTAAATGGAAAAAAATATCTAGTGGCTAACACTAAATAGTAATGAAACAGTGGTAAGTTCTGGAAATGGAGTATGCAAAGGGTACATGCAAATGTTTCAGTAATCCTGAATTTAGCTGTTTTGAGTACTAATCTGTTAGATATAGTGACCTGTCCCTTTGAAGGAAATAGAGAAGACAGTTCAGTACCTGATTAGTTACAGCAAATGTCTCCCCCAACTTTTTTTTCAGAATGAACTCTCTTGACTTCTGTCCATAAATTTAGTGGTTGGAAGATCAGTATAGAGGTTTCTGTGAGTTTTCCAGCTGACCCACACGAATCAGTGTCCTACTGTATTTTATCTTTATTGATACACACTATGATTACAGATCTGAGGAAGTAATGCTCCTGAAACATTAGGTATGTTCATATGAGATCCATGAAGCATTTTAGAATATTAAAAAAAAAAAACAAAAAAACCAAAAAACCGCTATTTTATGGAAACTAAGACAGTCCATTAACTTTTCATGCACAAACCCACCAGGTTAGACTTTTAATTGAATGGGTTTGCACTTTCTAATGCCCTCCCCTTTGCCCCTTCAGTTACAGGAGATATTTGTCTTATAATTTTGAAAACATATTCCCAAAATTGAACAGATGAGTTTGTCAAATATGCAACTTTTAACACTCTCTATGAGAGCCTACGAACAATGTGGTGTCTCTTACCACCCAATTCAAAACTTTTGACTTTTCCAGACATATTACTTGAAAAATATCAGATCACATTCTGTGTTGTCTAACTTGTAGGTTACTCCAATTTTTAAATCTGTCAACAACTAACAATTTTGCAGTTTGTGGCTCTACAGATGCACAATCTAGTAGTTTTCAAAGTTCTGTCTTATTTTGTAGTACAGTGCTTGTAAATATTCTTTCGAGATCCCATATCTAAACAGTTTCCCTGATCTCAAACGCATTCCCAGTATTTCCCAAATAAGAACACTGAGTTATCACAAAACTCATTGCCTTCTAAAGAATGACTTTAAACCAATTAGTAATATTAAGCATTCTGTGCAAGACTTCATCACTATTCTCTTAGGTCACAACCAAATTAGAGGAGTGATGTGTGGGGACGATCACACATTCTCCCCTTTTAACTCTAAATGTTTTTGGCTATGCTTATACCTAAACATAACAGAATTAATTTTTGGAGACTCACAGCTTTGTTAAAATATAAAACAGAATGTAAAAATCGGTGTTAAAATATCCGCTTGAAAATATAGACAGGCATATAGATATGTCCAAGAAGTTTGTGCCTACGGTTTTTAGTAGAGCTCCTCTGCTCTACTAAAGCAGTTTAGCCACTGCAGAAGATATTCACACCCTTTGGTCTGTTTCCTTTTCCCACTATGAAATTAAGTTAAACCAAATGAACAGAAAGGGAGATAAACTCTGTTTTTTTGAAAGCTACATCTGAGTTGCTCAAGACTTCTAATAATCGTCTTTGTCTCTGAAGAATAACTGCTGATGGTAAAGTTAATTAGCTAATGCCTTTAAATCTTAGGGTGTACTTGGATTAACAGATTTGTACATTTTAAAAAAGTTGGAAGTAATATGGTCAGCTAATTTACCTTGTAACTGAAGTGTTATTCAAATAATTTTCTACCTTAAAGACAGAAATTTGTTGTATTTCAAAAAAAGGAGAAATGTTATATTAAGTGTTTTCACTATTTTTTTCCTCCTCTCTGTTGATACAAGCAATTGAAAAAAACCCAACCTGCAGCTGCATGGTTTTGATAATGCCAGGAATTTGTAAGTTTAAGCATGACAGCTGATCATGTTGTAGAAAAGTGGAACAAGCTGGAAAACGATTGCATTAACTATGCAAATTTGTTCCACATCTGTACTAAATTGTCATTTACAATTAAAAAATGAAAAGATCAACAGAGTTATGCCCATTAAAATAAAAGTTTCTATTATTTGTTTTTAAGGTTGTGTGGGTGTATGTTTGTCTGCAATCCATTTAAAAAACTTGATAAATATGACAGTGAAAGTTTGCTTTTGTATCAAATATTCCTGCATATTTTTAATCACAAAATTAAAGTACTGTGGATAAATACTCTAGAATAAATTTGCACATTTCAAAACAGTATTTTAAGAGCAGTAGTGCAATTTAAAAGTTGTTTGTGTAAGTGTAAGAGAAGAATGTAAGCCCATTAGTATCTTCAAATGATATCACCTTGGAGAATTCTTCAACAGTCAAGATCTTCATGCTAGTTGCACAAACTAACCCCTATAATTTTTTTAAAAATAGGTTGTTTTTATTTTTATTTGCTTATTGTTGTTTTACAAGAAACTCAAGAAATCATCCCAAATACAAACCTATGTCCATGCTTCAAAAGAAATGCAAGTTCTAAATAACATTATGCTAAAACAGATAAAAGGTTACTTTCTGCAACCTAGTCCAGGAGTTCAAGTAATGAATGAAAACATCCCATTACTGTGACTTCTGAAGTATTTGACTGAGGAGGGGGAAAAAAAAGAAAAGTGAACATTTCTAAGATTTGATGTTGATGAAACCCTAATAATTTTAATTTGTGTTTGGCATTCAACAAGACATATTCAAAGAATATGAAATCTCTCTTCTTCCCACAGTTCTCATTTTATTATGTCTTGTTTTACACTATCACTACTAAAATGTAGATGAAATATTATTTCATTTTTCAAAGCCTTCTCTTTTGCTTTCTCATCATTGAACTTAATCTGGTTGAACTCAGTTGTGTAGTATTTGAGATATTGAGGTAAGTGAGATATTTTATTATTGCCTGGGGGTGGTTTGTTTTGGGGTTTTTTTGTTTGTTTGTTTGTTTGTTTTTAAATAATCAATTGATCCTGCAACAACTAGATCTACATACAAAATTTAAAATGTTATTTTCTCCAATGGAGAACCACTGTAAAAAAAAAAAAAAAAAAAGAGCATACATCTGCCTTAAAAATAATGCAGCTTGATAGAGTTAATATGACTCATATTTTTAGTTCATATTTCCATTTAGAGAAACTTGCATTTTGTGAATTCCAAGCTCTACAAAATAAAGGACTAAATGTGCAAGTCACCTTCTTTTCTGATTACTATGCTGTGCCATTTGATTTGATGAATATTTGCCTTTCAATCTCACCACATAAAAACAAGGACTGAGTTCTGCTGCATTCACAGGAAAAATATCTGAGGAAAAACTGTGCTTCAAAGATTACATTAAGAAAAACAGTGATACACAAGCCAGTTAAGGTAAAGGAGAAACTGACAAAGGTTTCAAACGTTCTTAACTTTCATCTATTTCACTTATGAAATTTTGACTTTTGGACTTGATCTTTATGTTTTAGGGGTACAATGAAGCAAGCACTTAGAATATACACAGAAATTGGGTAATGAACTGACTAAATAGCTATTGGGTATACCCAACAGTTCTAAAAGTTTACCCTCTTCTCTCCGTCCATGTACGTCAGTGGTGTTGTAAGACAAAGTCACCTTTACCTACCTGACAAAGGCTCTGCCAAGTTTATCTAACGAGTGCTTGTAAGGCACAAGGAAGATACCATACAAACGAAAATATGGTTAGCGTAAAACAGAAGGAGCTCTGAACAGCTATGGGAGTTTGGAAATGATTTTAACAGCCATTTAAGGATCACAAGACAGGTAGCACAATGGGTTGCATTTGCTACCCAGTCATCTGATGCTGAGTGTAAGAACAAGATAACCATTAGTGAGCACATGCTGGACAGGGGTGGGCTCTTGTTCAATATTCCACCTGGTATTGATAAATGCCTCTTTATGCACACAGACCACTTAATCCTGTTTCTTTCCTTAAAGTCCATCTTCCTATATTTTTTTTATTGTCTGCTTTCTCCATTTGCTGAGAATTTTTAGCCAGTATTTTTCACATCGGTTGTTTAGGTTTATATTGCTGTCTGGTTTTATTTACTGGAAATACACATAAGATTTATATGGGATTTTTTTTTCCTATTTTTGAGCATATTTTCCTTAAGAACAAGTGGGAAAAACCCCGTATTTATAAAGCTGCATGGCTCTTTCAGATTGTCAACAGCTTTGTTATGAGTTGAACCTGAACCTTGGCTTCAGGATAAATTAAAAAAAAAAAAAAAAAGAAAAGAAAAAGGAAGCAAAAAATTATGACTTTGTATGTTATGTTGCAGTAAAAATAGTTTAACACAGCATGGGAGAAAGTATTTTTTTCTGGAATTTTATTTTATTCATCAGGACCTTGTAATGTACAGTCAAAAAAATACATCGTGAAGCGAGAATAGATGCAAAGGTTAAGATCAAAAATGTAGGATATGAGAAGGGAAGTAGTTTAAACAACAACAAAAAATACAACAAAGGAAAGAACTATTCACTTAAATAGTTTGAAATAAGGTATTCTCTCAAAGTACTAACTAAATAGCGAAGTCCATTGGGTACAAATTACTATATTCCTAATTCTAGGAATGGAGCTCTTAAAAATCATTCACATCACACATTAATACCATGCAAGTAAAACCAATCATACATTACACTTGGGCTCATTGTGTTTGATTATAATATTCCTTTACATTCCTAGGTGATAACTATGGTGTATTTTAAATTAATAATAGGTACATTATTAAATAAAACTTAGACACACATGTAGATTTTTAGAGCACAGTAAATATTTTTTTTTTCCAGAACTAACAGTGTTTTTTTGTTGTGTGTGGTTCATTTTTAATAATAAAATCAATTGTTTTCTTTCTTAGCCTTCAACAACAGAAAGCAGATATTCTGTTAACTTTTTTTGAGGCATCCCTATTTTGCACTTGCTACTTTCATGATAAGTAAACAGTTGGCAAGGAACTCCCTCTTGTGGTCAAACATTCTTAATTAGGAAAAAAGATCCACACTGAGCTGATGGTACAGATTATTAGAACATGGGTCACTTGAAACCATTAAGATTAACAATACTGATATAAGTAGTTTTAGTGAAGCAGTTCATTGAAAATTAAAGATGAACATGTGCTTTTAATTTTTCTTGAAAAATAAAGATTTGCACCACTGTTCTGGATAAATCAATTCTAAAGTGAGCTCTCTACTTTGCCTCCTTTCTCCTTTCTAAACCATACCTATCTCTGTAACAAGATCTTAATTCACAATCCACATCTCTGATACACAGCACAAGGGAAAGTTTAACTTCTCACCAGTTCTGACTTCCCATACAACATTCACAGAAAAAGTAAATCAGATGAGCTTCAAAAAATGCAGAAGGTTTGAATGTCTCTCCGAGGTGCATTAGCATTTTCAACGTGCTGTTAACTAGTGTTTGGCCATGGCGTGTGCCAGCGCTGTGCCTCACCCTCTGCGGCAATAACCGAAGAGCCCCAAGTCAGGAGAGCTTTGTTGTGCTCCAAATTATTGATGTGATAAAACAAAATAAAATTCAAATGCCTAGCAGACTGAAAAATCATCCCACGCCTAATAGCTTGATTTGAGTGCTACTGCCGAATACTTCAGTGACAACAGCACAAACCAGCAGCAACTGGACAGAATTTTTCTAGTGATTTTTCTTTTATGCTACCCACTGAATATTCCTGCCTAGGAAAGTATCCTAATCTGAGGGCCAGGTTCAGTTTCCCCAAAGTAATTCTGAAGATTTTCATGAAATCAGGACTGAGGCCAGGCATAATTTATTTTCTTTGATGTCTTACTGTGCTATTCTGCATTACCACTGTCAGATGTAAACAGGAGCGTGAAACACCATGGCATAACGCACCAAAGATAAAGTTTGTCTTAGACCTGCTTTTACTATGTGATCTGATTTCCATAAGCAAAGTTTTTAGACTCCAGTTCTTTATAAAGGTATGGATTTTATATCCTCTAAAAACAAATATGACCAAAGGAAGACACACAGATCTAGAGGAACTGAAAGGAGAGCAACCCATTATGTACTGTGGGACAGTGGATTGCTGGCTGGGCTGATGGGCCAAAATTTAACTCCTCCCCAGTAAATCCACCTTCCTATCTAGGTTCACAAGAAGTCCAGATGGTGGCATGGGAACTGTTTGCACTCTGAGCAACACTGCCATTCACTTATAAGCCAGACAGTCAGCAGAGAGTGGACACTCGCAGGAACAGCAAAATATAATAATTTCTCTTTATGAGCACTTTTACTCATGCACATTAAATGCATGACAATGCACTTTGTCTTCAGGACACCTCACATTCCAGCTAGCAGAAATATGGATGGTGGTATAAAGATTGGTATTACATTTAGCTTTCCTGGGAGAAAGAAGAGCATTAATCTTTATTAAGTAAAAGAAAAATCAAGGTTGATGAAGCAATATTACTAAGAGAAGAAGAAACTGCTGTTTATTAATAATCATATATTTAATTCCTTAATTTAAAAAATGGGGTTCAGAATCTACACTTCACTCTAAAACATGGAAACTGAGATCTTCTGGAAAAAGGAGGGCAGAAGATGTGGGGAGTGTAAGCCATCCTTCACTTTTTCAGTCCCAGGGTGACATGAGACCTACAGAGTTGTGACCTATCTAGACATCTCAAAGGCCTTCACTAAGGTACAGGAGGTCAGTAGACCACTTATGGATATCAGCAGTGTCCAGAACCACTTATTCTTTGTCTGCTCCTCCAGTAGATACCCAAAAAGTTAAATTCAGTAGAAGGTGTTGAGCAGGTCAACTCCTTGAAGGGGTGTCTTGTACAGAACTTTCTCTGTACAAGTTCAAGGGGCTGCACTTACTGAAACTACTGACATAATCACATTACACAAAGACCAGGTCAAACATGAGAATCTATCCCCAATCTCTGCCAGACACTTAGGTCTTACAATCAAACCAATCCAGCACACAAAGAGGGAAGCGGAACCATTGGTTATACTGTATCTCTTCCTGCTTCCTGGTGATATGGAAATATATATAGGTCTTTACATGTAGTTGCACTGTTGTCCAAGATAACACTAAGCTATGTCTGCTCTCATATGTGTGCACCATAAGTCAGGTGGACTCTGGTGACATGTGGGTGACATTTCTTCATGCACAGCTGGAGAAACCACAATGGAGATATGGCTGAATTTCACACACTAATCCCACCTGAATATGTTGTAGAATACAGCTGTAGTGACATTGGTATTCTAACCAGTTTTCTGAGCCACAGAGACAAAACTTTTTGTGGATTTCATTTCAATACCTTCTCCCCTTCCCTTGGTGGAGAGTAGCGTGATAGATCTGAACAGGTTTACTTTTATCAGTAGAATATGTGGTTTGCATTTATCTTAAAACAGATAGATGCCATACAATATTTTCACATTGCTGTGCAAATTAACTAGCAAAAACTTTTGATGGTCTGTACATTCAAGTGAAAAAAGTGTTAAGGATTAACTGGCCCGTATTGAACTGTTTGATATACCATTCAGAAGTTACATAGCTAGTATATTCTGATTATATCCCATTTCACACTGAAGCCATGTCCATTATGCAAGTCACGATAAATTTTACTTATTCATGTAAAACACTTGATCAAAGATATGAAAAACGAATGTTTTCCATCTGTGTAGGGTAATGACTGCCTCTTATATTTGTTGTGTGTTTCAAGCACCTATACAAATAATTGTGGGATTGGCATGGGAAACTCAGAGCTTTTGCTTTGAGGTCGCAAACTTTTCCCTTGATTATAACACTGCTCCCTTGCTTTGTGTTTAAATCTAAGGCCCCGTTCACATTTCTCATAAAAATCTGTAGGTCTTTTGTGCTTGTTAGTCTCACACTGCACTATGTAAAGTAACCATACAGCTGCACATAATCAGCATGCTATATGGCCCACTTGTGCACTGATAACACTCTATGAATAGAAGTGTAAGTCTTGCTATTTAGGCAATCTAAAATTTTAACATATGCTGTAAGACCTCCCTCAAGTATTTTCACAATTTATGGTTTAAGGACTCCAAAACTTTATTTCATGGAAAATCATGTTCTACAATTAATGTTATATTTAAGAAAAAAATTATCTTTGAATACATACATTTTATTGAAGCAATTACATTATCAATTCAAGTTTCAAGTAAAAAAAGCCTACAAAGAAACAATATAATTTTTACTAAAAAAAGACCCAAGGGACTACTGATAGTGGAACATGAGTGGCACTTCACCAAATGAATTCAGTATTTCAATGGAATTGTTTTCTTTTTTCTTTTTTCTTTTTTTTTTTTTTTGTGTCATCTTCTTTTATTTTTTATTTTTTATCTTTTTTTATGCAATACTTTAAGGATATCAGGACATCTACCTTCTTACCCTATACCTTTTTGTATCTCTTGCTTCTTTAAACAAACACAGAGCTTAGAAGATGCCAGTCTGATATCACCTGCTAAAGCACATACATGGAGTCAGCCTGTGCATGACTTTTCAAATTTGTTCCTCTGAAAAGGAAAAAAAGAGGATCACATGAATCCATTAAAAGCCAGAAACAAAAGCTTCAGCAAGGATCTTTGATTATTCCAGGCCTGCTAGAAATTATATCAGACATAGGAATTTAACTTTGTGGTCCTGTTTTTCCATTTAATCCAAGGACAGAGACAAGAAAGGTGGCTTCTGTCTTCGTTGAAGTCACTTTGTTTTATAGACTTGGAAATGTCTCAGAGTGGCAAAAAAAAGGGGGGAGGGGGGAGGAGGGAAGGCAAACCAACAAGAAACTCACTGTACAAATAGGAAAACTAAAAACTGCATCAAAGTGCTCTCCAACAGTTGTAAGAAAAAGGTGTGGACCTCTCCTTAGCACCAGGAGGAGGGATCCTGGCTAGTGAGGAGATGTTCTGTCAGTGTGACAGTGTATGGAAAAACCTACCTGTCACTGCCCCCTTTAAATATTTCATGCTGTCAGAGTAACCTTGGAGACCTTTGCACAACTGATGGCCCGCTCCTTTCCATTAAAAAGGGATATCAACAGCAGAATTTTCTGCTCTTGCTGAAAGCAGCAGTATTTTCATCCTGAACATCATTCAGCTGGAATGGGCCAAGAAGAAGCAGGACTGACTTGTCCAATTTTATGCTCTCCGTGGAAACAAATGTAGACAGAGAGCACACTAAAAGTGGGAAATGATTTGAGATGTTCTCAATTTGATAACCAAGCTGTTGCTATGTTAACATTGGAATTTATGACACGAGTTATAGAACAAAAGAGCTCAAAGGACCCCTCAGTGATCACCTGGAAGGCAGCTGGCTGCACATAAACCATTGCTACAGAAGTCTATAGATGCTTCTTTCATACTACTACAGTTGCAGCAGGTTTTTTAAGGTTGATCCCTAAAACATGAGAGACATTGTGATTAAAGGAAAACTCAGATTGTTACTAAAAACACGCACTGTAAAAGAGTCTCAACCACTAGAATTTTGGATTGGTTGCACAAAAGCTGTGGAATTATGAAGTGAGTCTGTAGACAGTCACAAATGTACGTAAAAAAGCGAGTGGTAAAATGAGTGGGTGGCAAGGCTTTTTAATATCTCACTGGGGAGAAAGAATGAAACATCAGTGAGAGTTGTTGTGAAGAATAATACCTGAAGCATTAGAGAAACTGATAAGTGTCTGATGAATGTTATGACTCCAGATACAATGAGGCTTTAGAGAAGTACTTTTTATTTATCCTTTTTTCCCTTTTACCTGAAACTTAGAAGCTGAGAGGAAATAGATTCTTATTTTTGACACTCTAAGTAATTTTAAGAACAATAAAGACAGGATTATCAGTGGAGTATGTGATTCCAGCTTGTTGAGAGCATGCCCTCAAAAAGCAAAAGGAGATGAACTTCATTTGAAAAAAATGAAAAGTATGCCTACAGTGAAGCAAAGTTTATTTGGTCACATTAAAGAAATGTGGAAAGGAAAAAACAGAGCAATCAAGAAGCAGACATTGGTGAGGATATCCACTGTGACATATGGTAAAAGAAAACAAAAGAGGTTGCAGATGGATAGAATGACTTGGGAGGGGACTCCAGAAGTTGCCTAGTCTAACACTGTGTGGAAAGCATGTCCAGTAAGATGGAGTTGATCAGGGCTGAGCCCGGTCAAGTCTCTGCCTCCAGGGATGGAGGGACCACAGCCTCTCTGGGCAGCTTGCTTCGGTGTTTGACCACCCTCATGGTACATACAAAATAAAATAAAATAAAATCCTTATATCTAGCCTTAATTTCCCATGTTTGAACTTGTGTCACAGTTTCCTGCCTTGATTGGACAGAACATCCTGATGTATTGCACAATTGTGTTTATCTTCTCATAGCTGCATCTCTTGATGGCTGCCGTACCCAGAGATCTATTAATACATGCACTTTCCCCTTATCCACAGGAATTTCTAAGGCCTGCAGACAGATTATTTTTTTTCTTACTACATTCCATCAACATTATGTGTAATAGAGGTTAATCCTGTGAATCTTGCCTTAGACACCCTTTCCTTGTTTGGGTAGGTTTCTGATACCCTTTTCTTGGTTTGAAGTTTCTCTTGCAGATCCCTCCTGCCAAAGGTGCTGCCTGCTAGCTGTAAGCTTTCTCCTAAAAATCAGATTGCACACAAAACATTTTTTTGCCTTTTGGAAGAGTAAATCCTACAGAAGTTATTAGTTTTAGGTGACTACACTTTCTCAAACAGGTAATGCTATAATGCAGTGCCTCAAAAGGTTGTCAAAATCAGCACAGGCCGAGATGGAAAAGAAATTATTTTAGTATAGCCCTCATTGACAGAGAAAGGGAGTATACTCAAACAGGAAAGTTGCTCTTAAAAGGGGCCTTTAGAATAGATTGTTGCATTAATTCAGCTTTTGCCACAAGGTGATTATTTGCTCTAATCACAAGCTGTTAGGAAACACTATATCAATGAGGAGTGGATCCAAGGGTCTACAGTGGATATTACTGAAACCCAGGATGTTGCAATAAAATGGTTACAAATAACTAATGCATCTCAGGGACATCAGTTTCTTGTGCCAAATAAACTTAATCGGATATATATCCTAGTGAATACCAAAACAAATTTGCAAGCAGAATACAGAGTATAAACACATCTCTTAACATTATGGTCCAAAAATATCCATCAAGAACTGTGTAGTAGGAGAAGCTACATTCATATTTGTTTTGGGTTGGAGTGGCAAGGTTTTGGTAGCGGGGGGGCTACAGGGGTGGCTTCTGTGAGAAGCTGCCAGAAGCTTCCCCCATGTCTGACAGAGCCAATGCCAGCCGGCTCCAAGATGGACTCAACGCTGGCCAAGGCTGAGACCATCAGCAATGGTGGTAGTGTCTCTGGGGTAACAGAGTTCAGAAGGGGAAAAAAGGACCAGCAGCTTTTGCAGCTGGAGAGACGAGTGAGAAGTTGTGAGAGAAACAGCCCTGCAGCCCCCCCCAGGTCAGTGCAGAAGGAGGGGAGGAGGTGCTCCAGGCGCCGGAGCAGAGATTCCCCTGCAGCCCCTGGAGAAGACCACGGTGAGGCAGGCTGTCCTCCTGCAGCCCAAGGAGGTCCATGGTGCAGCAGAGATTCCACCTGCGGTCCATGGAGGACCCCACGCCGGAGCAGGTGGAGACACCTGAAGGAGGCTGTGACCCCGTGGGAAGCCCACGCTGGAGCAGGCTCCTGGCAGGCCCTGTGGCCCCGTGGAGAGAGGAGCCCACGGCGGAGCAGGTTTGCTGGCAGGACTTGTGACCCCGTGGGGGACCCACGCTGGAGCAGTCTGTTCCTGAAGGACTGCAGCCCGTGGGAGGGCCCCACGCTGGAGCAGTTGGTGAAGAACTGCAGCCCGTGGGAAGGCCTCCCGTTGGAGCAGTTGGTGGAGGACTGTCCCCCGTGGGAGGGCCCCCAGGCTGGAGCAGGGGCCGAGTGTGAGGAGTCCTCCCCCTGAGGAGGAAGGAGCGGCAGAGACAGCGTGTGAGGAACTGACCCCAACCCCCATTGCCCGTCCCCCTGTGCCGCTGGGGGGGAGGAGGGAGAGAAATGGGGAGTGAAGTTGGGCCGGGGAAGGAGGGAGGGCTGGGGGGACGGGGTTTAAGCTTTGGCTGTGTTTCTCATTGCTCTGCTCTGATTTGCTCGGTCATAAATGAGATGAATTTTTCTTTAAGTTGAGTCTGTTTTTCCCGTGACGGTAACTGGCGAGTGATCTCTCCCTGCCCTTATCTCGACCCACCAGCCTCTCGTGGTATTTAGAGGATGCCAGCTGAGGAGGGCAGTGACAGAGCGGCTTTGGGGGCACCTGGCCTTCAGCCTGGGTCAAATCCATCATGATATTCTAGTCATATTCCAAGACAAAAAAGTTCTAATATTTAGCAAACATTCGTACAAGGCAAATTTTTGTTAAGGGGACTGGGAGATAGTCTCAGAAAATGTAAAGGCTGATGTGATAGTACGTACACACCTTTTCTTATAGCAATCAGTGAGGTATCTGAAACTTCTGTCCTGGGTGCAATACCAGTGATAAGTGTACACTGAATGAATGAGGTGGAAAAAACATAGTAGCTAACACTAGGATCAAATTCTGTAGCTTCAGGAAATCCCAAATAGTCTAGATTTCAGAACAGACCTAGCTGCTTTTATGTACAAAAACTAGATGATTCTGATAAACTACTACCCAGTTTTGGGATGATCTGAATATGAGAACGGCTATTAGCAAATTTTTACTTGTCTTGCAAAGTATTGTTTGCAATACTGTCCACCAGACAGAAGAACCATCTACAGATTCTATGGAAGACCATGCTTGGCTGTCATATGGCAACAGGAAAGGCAAGAACACACCATGTAGAACTAAGGATGAATCTAAACAACCAGTTTGAATGACATGAGAGAATCAGAACAGGAATATATATGCACTAACAAGAAACAAAGGGAAATAACTCAGAAAATTAAATGAGAAACAACTTCTCCAACAGGCTCACAAACGGAAATGGGCGGCATAAGATTGACTTAAAGGCCAGTACACATGGAAGTCATCACAACACCAGGTTCAAAATATAAATAGTGACCAAATCAAACCAAAAAATAATAAGTGCTTGCCCCAGTAAATAAGACAGCAGTCACACAAAAGCACAACAGAATCTTCCACATCTTAACAACCAGCAAAGAGTTTGGAGGCAGGCATCCAGCAAGGAACAGTTTGGCTCATTCACCTGAATCGTACCCCAAGGTGGGCTCCTTGCTACCTTTTCCAGATGCTGTACATTGTCCTTTCACATTGGAAACAGATATACTAATGCTGTTAATTAGTAACAATCTGAAAAACAGAATACAAAGCCAGATCGTCACCTAGTGAGCTGGTGTAGTTTACAACAGGTGAGTTGTTTTGTTGTTGTTGTTGTTGTTGTTGTTTAATTTGGGACTGTTCACTTAATTTTATATCTTAATATTAATGCAAATAAATCCCAAATAGCTTTACAAAATTAAACTGATGTATGTATTCATCAGTGAAATATAACCACCTCCAATGTAAAACATTGCAACTGTTGAAAACCACCTACCATACCTAATTAATTTTTGGGAGGGGATTTTAGAACGCAGAATTTAATTGCCCAAAGGCAGATGTGCAATTCCTTATAGTGGATTCTGAAAATGTAACCCTTAATATGGCTAAATAGTATCCATATGAATTTTTAAACTGGAAATTTATCTGTACCAGGAACAGAATACAGTTAGTTGGTAATAGTATCATGCCTTTTAGCATTGTCCTTGCTTCTGTGCCCTATCTGAACTATTCAAGTATATTATGATTGTCGTTGTTGTTTCAGTAAACTATTTAAATTATCAAGTCATCTTAGCTTTGTGTTTTGAAATGAACTGAGTATTTAGTTTGAAGCTATTAAAATATTATGCTATTATAACTCTGGAATAAGCAACTGTGTTCTAATGTCTTTCAAGGTTTTGTTGTATTTTCACTCTTTATACATTGAAATCTATAATTTTTTTTTTTTTTTTTTTTTTTTTTTTTTACAACTGTGCAGTTTGAAAATGTCCTTACAGGAGGAATGGTTGCACCAGCATAATGACAAAATTAGAACAGCAAAGGAAAAAAAAAGTTATTTAGCATAACTGGATTATTGCTCTCACAACTACATAATTTAAAATACAATGCTAGAATCCACAAGGGAAAATCCAGATGGTTAGCAAGTCCCCATACAGCCACAGTCTCATGAAATTACTCCCCCTAACCCAAAGGCTTCTTTTCCATTTTATTCAAGTTCACATGAAAATGTGAATTTAAAAGGTATCCTAATGTAGCTGAGAAGTAGTGTCACAGGAAGCCAATTCACAGAATGTCTGTGAAATTAGTACCTGGATTATGCTTCTCGTTAAGCCCATGAGAAATTCAGATGCTTTGTGCACCCCTGTCCTAGTTTCATTGCAGTCCAATGACAGATCCTTTACAACTTCATATGTTACCCAGTTAGTGCTTTGTTGACGCTGCTAGCAGCTCCTGACAAGCATTTCTCCACACCTTGTGCACAGATGAAAATGCCATATAACGGCCCTCTCCAGTGCAAATCTGCAGGAGGGAGAAAAGAGGATGCATTCAACTCAGGAGTTCTTTATGGCAGAATATCTTCTCCCACGGAGGGCAATTGCAGGACAGGAAGGAACAAGCAGAAACAGCTGGATCCTTCTGAAATGGGACTTTTTGGCTGTGGGAAGAGTTCCCCATTGCAGACAGATCTGCAGTGTCTCCGTACTCCCACCTGACACTCATGGTCAAATGCCACCCGGAGTGGTAAAGCACCACTGCTGCTCTGGAACAGATGTTGAAAGGCACATCCTTACTACATTTGTTCTGCACTTCAGCATAGGGCAGAGAGAGTTACGATGACTACATAGTTTTTAACACTTTCTTGGGTGCTTTACATGTCCTTTGCACCCACAGCCGTGATTTTGCACAGTCCCCCCCCGGCTGATACGATGTCTCAGACCTATTCATTTCCAACCTTGTCACTCACTGCCCATGGATGAAAGGGCTCTATGAAGTGCGGACGCGGCTCAGACACGCATGTCTGGGCATGGCTGGGGAGGATTATGCTGCATAACAATGTCACACATGGATTATGTCCCACCACGTTGTGTAGGTGCTGGCCAGCCTGCTCTGCCTCTTTCAGAGGTCACGAGGCCTCAAGTCTGTTTTTGGTGCGCAGACAAAATCTAAGTCTCGTTGTCGCACTCACGCTTACTCCCACTGTAATTAATTGGTTTGCCAATCTCATCAATGGAAGAAGCATTGAGGACTTCAATTAAGACTTTTCTGGACATGTTATACTGTATTTCTGACATTTCAAAATATTTGAAATGCAAATTCTTTCATTCATCGGTCTATGTCTATGTTGTTGTTATTTTATTTATTTATTTATTTTTAAGTTTCAAACCAGGGCAGCCTTTGGTGCATCCATAAACTATTGCCCTGATTCTCCCCTTTGCAGCCATGCACTCAGATTTTCCTCACAATCAAGTTTTTGTTGTTGTTGTTGTTGGTGGTGTTTTTGGTTTTGTTTTTGTTTTTGTTTTTTTTTTTTAGCAGAAGTACAAATCTCAACAGAGCTGGCATTTATTCTTTTGATTTTTGTGCTTTCAATCCAGGCTGTTTTCTACATGCTTTTAAATGGATGTTGTGAGGTGGGTTTTAATCACTCATTCTGCACTCTCTTGTGTAATACCTTCTCTATAGCTTAAAAGTAATTTCCCCTACAGTTTTAGTTGTCCTTAATTTAGCAAACCATTTCTTTTATTCTTTAGCCTGTGCTCTGAAGGATGTTGAAATTACCATAGCTGTTATTGTTTTACAAGTTTCTATCTATACAGCATAAAACCTTTTTATCATTAAATTTTACATCTAAATAACTGTAAATTAATACACTTGTATTTTACTGAATGTTGTATTTCTTGGAGCAAGCATCAGAACAGAACACTAAAATATCTGATTTGGGGCATATTTTCAGGTGAGCTTGCATTCCTAAAAAAATATAAGTTTTGAGAGCATATGCAAAACTATTTACTTGAATGCCAATCTTTTGTATATGATGGCATTGTAAAATGATTCATGTAAAGTCTGCCCTTATTTGTTTGAAATAGTCAGTGCCTGGAGAACTCACTGGTTTAATTGGGAGTTTGAAGGCATTCTGTATGGAGCAGGATGAGGTCTTTTGACATGTTTCAGCCCAGATTGAATCTTTACAGCTGAGCTACAACCCATGAAAAACATGGCTTTATAATGGAAATGCTGACACAACCTTTCAATTAGAGTAGTGTTAACTGCATCATTATAATTAGGGACGCGCTGACCCTCTGAAAACGCTGGTTTTCAGATCAGGAGAAGGTATTATCCTTTAGCTGGTCAGTAGTCGATTTTTTCTAAATCCAGAAAAAGCTAACTGATTAAAAATATGTTACCCAAAATTTGTTTCCTTGACAGAATAAAAAAGGGATATAGAAATTTGTCCCAGTACCCATAGTCAGCTTCAGTTACGCAAACACCTTCTTAAATACATCCTGTGACCCAAGGAAATTGCTATTTAAAAAAAAAAAAAAAAAAGAAAGAAAAAAGATGATTCTGACTTAATTTTTCACACTTTAAACCAGACTATCATTCTAATATATCAAACTGATAACAGAAGTCTGGTTGTTTTTTTTTTCCCCCTCCCAATTAATCTCTTCATGTATAATAATGTAAAATATTTGGTGAGTATGTAGTTTGCCAACCACTCTGAAAAGCTTACAACTAAGTACTGATTGGGCTCAAAACTGCAAAATTAGCAAAATTGGATAGAACTGTGAAGATTTTAGCACAATTAATGCCATAAGTAATAGCCAAATTGTTTGTAAATAAAGTCCATACATTTTGTGGAGGGTTGTTTTGGTCCATGAACTATTCCTGGAAAAAACATCCCAGTGCTTTGTTAGTCATTACTGTGTTCCAAATCTGCTGTCTTAAAGTGAGCTGTGAGGCACAGAGCTGTAAGAAACCGTACTTATGTCTATATTTGTCTATGGACTTACTGAAGAAAACAAAAAAAATGAATCAATAAAAAGCTATTTTCACTAGATTAGAGGTACTACATTTAGCTGTCAGCATTAAAAAGATTATCACTTACAAATATTAGCACAGTTAATTACAGTTCATTTCAAGCATTGGAGAACTTTCTGATAATATTAATTTTATAAGTTTTACTGCTTTGTAAGTATATTTTCTGCCTCTTTTAACTTTTATTCTCATTTACCACAGGAAACTATTAATATATTAAAGTTACCAAACCAAATAGTCAGGTCATAGGAAAGACAAAAGGCTGACTACATATTATTTTTTCAGCCCTATTGTGTGTGTATTATGATAATTTTTTTTTAACGACATAGTCACATGCTATTTTTTCTCTGCCTTTTTAGGTCTAGCATAAGCAGCACTCACCAAATAAGTGGTAGTTTGTGGTTTTGTGCCCTGTTTACTACACTAAATCCAAACTCCACTGTTAACAGAAAGATTAATTTAATCTTTGTCTTTTCCATGAGACTTCTGCCATATCTAAGCCCTTCATGAACAATTGTTAATATATTTTCTGCAACACTCAAGAGAAGTTTAGGGGTATGGTCATCACAACACTTATCAAGTTTTGGTCTACCTACTCCAAGACACAAGCATCTGATTTTTCAATACACTTTGCATTAGGTGGAATTGGACAGATTCAAATTCCAGCATTTGCTAACACAAAATGTCAGTGTTTCTCTAAATCAGTAGGGTCACAAATTATTTAATAAGAAAATAAGAGATATAAAATTACTAGCAACCTATGAAAAATCTGCTTAAATATTTGGCTTCAGTTTACCTCTCACATAGTAGTGTTATGCAATGACACCTGAGTTGACACCAAATGAACTGATTGCAGATACAGTTCCTCCCTCTCAACTAATTAGTTTTGGTTTTACTTCTAGGAGCAAGCCTAATTAGCCCAAGTTTAGGGCCACAAAGCTGTTGAGACCCAAGCTAGTATCTCTGTAGTTTGCATGTCAATATACCAGCTTCAATAAAATTTCATTTAGGTACCTTCACATGGCAGTACCTGGTGTGACAGATATACTCTACCATTAGATACAAGCGTACTGTAGATGCAATACAGTTTTCCACATCTCCTTTGATCAGTAGTCACAGCCCTTTCAATCCGTATTTTGTAGCTTCAGCAAAAAATAAGTTAGAGTACTATGATCAACATTTTCCTTGACAAGAAAAGCACCAGTCAGACCCACAGCAATGACCATCCTCTGCACCAAATAAGGCAGAGAGGGGGAAAAAAGTGCATGATGAAGTAATTAAAGGCTATAATGCATTCACACTGAGTTGAATTAAGGTTTCAATTACAATCTTAATTGTGGGATTTCTAACATCTGAACAGAATGTCACTGTATAGAGGTACTTTGCTCAAGGTAGACACACACTAAATTTCTTAGAAAGCTTGTGAGACATAATCTGAATATTTGGGTTTAGTAAGCTATAAAGTCACTTTGTGAAAGGAATAGCTTAGGTGAGGGTTTTAATTGTTCATTTTATTTGTCTTTTTTTTTTTTTTTTTAAAAAAAGCAAACTAAGAACTCTGCTGAAAACTTTCCATGTGGCATTGTATTTGCAGTTTTTCAGATCGTTGTAAACTTCAGATACAAACTTTGTTGACCACTTGAGTCAACCTTTTAATTGGCAAAGTTTTGTTCTGATATCTGTGTAAGAATAAATTCTTAAAAAAAGACAAGGGACATCTTAATTTGCGGATGTTAGCTAATAGCACAGGGTAAGGACTGTTGTGAGTCCTTTAGCTAATTCCTTCAGACAAGCAAGGGCTAGGCTGGGCAATGCTGTTTTCTAAGCCTTGTATCTCAATTCCATCCCTCTTCTCCAGGCTCCAGATTAGTTCTGTTTGTCTCCAGCCATAGCTTTGAGTCTACCCTGCCTTAGTCCAAACCGTGCCCTTACTCCCTTCACAAGCCCTGTACTTCAACATCTAAATGCCCGTGCCACCTTGCTTGCCTAGCAGCCTTGCTCTGCTCTCAATCCTATTTTTCTTTTCCGGTTTCTACATTCCCCTTTCTCTTTGTCTGGTCCATCTCACTGCTTTTCCACCAGCTTTTTTCCATCAAAACCTAGTTGCTCTTTCCCCTTCCTTAGTTCACAGGTCTGGACTATCTTTCATACACAATTATGAGTCTTGTTCTTCCTCCTCCCCGCTACTTTCCTAGATCACGTCAACTACATTAATTGTTCTCTCTCTGTGAATCTTGTTTTGTTTTCCCTGTATTCAAAATATATCCTTTTCATTCTTCCTGCTACCTGGAGGTGCTTTCTGAGATGGAAATATCTTTGACCTGGGTTAGGAGGCCAGCAATCACAGTGACCTAAAGCAACCAGTGCAGGTTTATAGGAACATACTGCTTAGTCCCCAGAGGTCTGAACAGAGCATGTGTAATACATACACATAAATTTTGCAAATTTATTTGCCAATCATGACTTTTCTGAACACAATGCACAAACTGCTTCTAAAAGATGTGTAACTTAAGCACCAATTTGGTTTTCCTCTGGGAACAGCACAAGGCATATCCCTGATACAAATGCAATTATCTTCTCTAACTTATTAGGCTCTAAGAATTTGTGTTACTTAAGCACCAATACACCTATAAATAAATACTGATAGGTATTTTATCTAAACTTCCTCCTTAAAAAAAAAAAAAAAAAAGTCGTTTACCCTGAGGCAAACTCCTAGCAGAGAAAATGCCAGATTCTAGAGTTTGTGAAATTTACAAATAAAAACAGAGGAAGAAGTAGCAAGTGCTATCAAACCTGGCTGAAGCATCTATGCCATAGTTTATGCACATTGCTCAGTGGCAGAGATTCTTCTAGGCAGTGTTTTATGTTTTGGTCTGAAAAATACAGGTGCTAGTCTCTCACAACAGTCCTGTTGTGGAAAGTACTGTGTGCCAAGATTTAGACTTAAAGAGGGTAGATATAGACGAGATGTGAGGCAGAAATTCTTCCCTGTGAGGGTGCTGAGGCCCTGGCAGAGGGTGCCCAGAGAAGCTGTGGCTGCCCCTGGCTCCCTGGCAGTGTCCAAGGCCAGGTTGGATGGGGCTTTGGGCAACCTGGGCTAGTGGAGGGTGTCCCTGCCCATGGCAGGGGTGGCACTGGATGGGCTGTGAGGTCCCTGCCCACCCAAACCATTCTACGATTGATTCTATGATTGATTCTAAGATTGTGACAGGTGAACAGATTAGATTTACACCTCAGAGCTTTTTATTGCCATCAATGAAGACCAAAACACTAAAAAAAACCCCCACTTATAAAAATAACCAGAGAACTTGGGATTCAGCTGAGAAGAGGTCTACCAGAATTTGCTGTGCTGGAGCTCTGCCAGGACATCCATGAGAAGTCTGCATAGTTCAAGAGGCTGAGCTATGAGTGCTGGGGCCTGTCTGTATCTGAGCTGCATTTCTGTTGTGTCATGACTTTAAGATACGTCCTGGCAGATTCCTCATACGCTAGTCTGGGGATAGAATACTTGCTTTTTTCCTTTTCCTTTTCCTTTTCCTTTTCCTTTTCCTTTTCCTTTTCCTTTTCCTTTTCCTTTTCCTTTTCCTTTTCCTTTTCCTTTTCCTTTTCCTTTTCCTTTTCCTTTCTTTTTCCTCTTTTTTCTTTTTCTTTTTCTTTTTCTTTTTCTTTTTCTTTTTCTTTTTCTTTTTCTTTTTCTTTTTCTTTTTCTTTTTCTTTTTCTTTTTCTTTTTCTTTTTCTTTTTCTTTTTCTTTTCTTTTCCTTTTTCTTTTTCTTTTTCTTTTTCTTTTTCTTTTTTCCTAAGAGTGCTTTGAGATCTGTGGTTGGCAGTTGCTAATGCCTTTAATTGAGGTTATGTAGGGTTTGCTTCTCCTTTTTCTGAAGAAGCAAAACTTCTATCTGTGGTCTCAGACTCAATCTTCATTAAAGAGAAGGTATTTAAGGCAGATACCATAAACTGTGACATTTTGAGCCTTTTTTCTGTTTCTTGAAAGAGAACGGGTGTTCAAAAAACCTTCTCTTTATATTTTCAACTTTAAGATGGTACTTTTCTGTGGCAATAGCAGACTTAAAAAAAAAAATCTTAAAAAAATGAACAGTGGTATTGTTGTCTCAATAATCTAGTTTCCACTGGCTGCCTAAGTCTCCATCATTTCTGTAACAGATTCACATGTGACCTTGAACTTACATTTCAATAAAGAAGGTTCCCACTTCAATCCAGTGAACAGTTTATGGCAAACACACTTACTCAAGTGTAGTAGATTTGATTGGATTCTTACACTTGAAGCTTTATTTTCAGCAACAGTTCTCCAGCATTTGCGTATTAAGATTCAAGAACACTAAACCTTTCAGTATATTCTGGAAGAATTACCAGAACATTCCAGTACAAAGTAGAAATATTGAGCAATTATTTGCAAACAGTAAGTCTGGTGCAAAATACAGATCAGAGACAATAATACCTGCATTAGGTAATATTGATTCTGTAATGAAACCTCATTTGTGTTCCTGTCACCGGTGTGTTCTTCCCATGGTAGATGTACCCTGGGGTGCATCAAGCAAGGCATTGCTAGCCAGTCTGGGGAAGGGATTATCCCACTCTACACTGTGCTGGTGCGGCCTCACCTCGAGTACTGTGTGCAGTTTTGGGCACCACAGTACAAAAAGGACATAAAACTATTGGAGAGTGTCCAAAGGAGGGCAACAAAGATGGTGAAGGGTCTAGAGGGGAAGACATATGAGGAGAGGCTGAAGTCCCTTGGTTTGTTCAGCCTAGAGAAGAGGAGACTGAGGGGAGACCTCATCGCGGCCTACAGCTTCCTCACGAGGGGGAGCAAAGGGGCAGTCGCTGATCTCCTCCTTCTGGTGACCAGTGATAGAACCCGAGGGAATGGCATGAAGCTGTGATGGGGAGGTTTAGGTTGGATATCAGGAAAAGGTTCTTCGCTGAGAGGGTGGTCAGGCACTGGAACAGGCTCCCCAGGGAAGTGGTCGAAGCACTGAGCTTGACTGAGTTCAAGAAGCGTCTGGACAATGCTCTCAGTCACCTGCTCTGATTCGGCCGGTCCTGTGTGGAGCCAGGAGTTGGACTCGATGATCCATATGGGTCCCTTCCAACTCAGGATATCCTATGATCCTATGAACAACTCAAATTGGCATTTTGTGAAAGAGCCCTGAGTAGAAGGGGGCCCTTGTGCACCTTTTTCATTCCTTCGCTTTCTCTCCCAGTCTCATATTTTATCTTTCTGTTTCTCCTTCTCTTCTTCAGCTTTCTTAGCATATTTATTAACTTCATAGATTTTAAGAAAAAACAAAGGTGGAAAGGAAAAAAGGGGGAAAACTTTCAAACAAATTGTGATGTTAATAACACGAGTTGGTATTACCAGTGCTTTGGACTCTATAATATTCCCTAATCCTCAACAGAAGAGCCTATGCTAATCTGTGCTATCCTTTTATCTTTTTGAATCAGTTATATATTTTATTATGTCAATATCAGGAAGTTTAATGAAAGAAAATTCTTTTTTTTTTAAAAAAAAAGAAAAAATTATCCTAGTAAACTTCTAAAAGGACTGTTCTCTTAAGTTATTATTTGCCTGGAAAGTAGAAATTAAAAAATTGTGACCAGATATAAAATAAAACTAATTTCTGATTTGTAGTCAAGCTTCTGAATAGTCAAAAGATTGATATCAAGTGCTCATTGACTAATACATGTAAGAAGCTTCTCTTCCCAAACAACTAAATAATCTAAAGGATTATTTATAACACACACTGCATTGTTTATCCACTCAAATCAGGTTCTTTTTCAGTCAGGCAATCATTTAATTAGTTATTTGCTGTGTATCTTAAATGGATGATCAAAAAAGACTGATAACATTCAACAACTGGCATTTGATAACATTCAGTGATTGGTATCTAGTGACTGGCTGACAGGATTTAAATACTTGACACAGGAATAAAGGTGACTGGTGTTTACAGGCAAACAGTTGTCTCCTGCTTGAAGCAGAATCTGTAAAATCTTTTGAACAACAACAAGAGTCTATGGGTATCCACTATATGTTTAGTGCCAACCTGTATTGGTTCATACACAAACTGTCAAGATAAAGGTTCATTCACTGTAATGAATAAGCGTTTTGTTAGTTTAAAATAGATTACTATGTTTGGAGAGTTAATAGTATGATAAATAATTCTTTTAAACCCTCTTTTATGTTTATTGTGTGTTAAGATAGTATATCCATGACTTCTGAAAACCGTGTATATAATACCAGATATCTAATTATATACTATATTTTTAATTTGAGCATCAGCTGTTTAATGTATTCTCTGTGCTCCCTTGTGCAGCTCAAATAAACCTTCCTTATGTTACACATAGAAGCTATTTCCAAACGAGTCATCATATTTAAAGTACAGTCTAATGAAACCTTATTTTAAGAATATTTTTGTTTGCCAAATTGAATATTCCAGCGAAAGTTCTGGGTTGTATTACTGTGTTAATGATACTGGTAGATTCTAATATATAATTATTTGAATAAAACTTTTGAAACAAGCAGCTTTAAACAATTTTTTAATATTTCTATTTCATCTTAAGTACCAGATGTCAGGGACTAAAAAATGTGTTTATTTTGGTCTTTTGGTCCTTCAGAGATTTTTCTGACTCAATATCACTGAGCTCTTGTGGATATGTATTTAGCCTCAATGAGTGAACAAGCTTTAAGGAGCCGCAATTTGTGTTATAAAATGAATGGTTAGGCCACCTGCACTTTTGGAAAAATCTCGAAGAGCTAGGGAAAAAAAAATAAATAAAATTACATAAACCTAAGCATTGCCCCAGATTAAAATAGGAGAACTTCTATTGCCGTTTTCTAGTGCTTGTAGCAGGCAGAGCATCTTCTGACAAGAAAACTCATAGTGGGAACTCTGGAGTAATCTGTCGCAGAGGAAGTTTCTTCCAAACCCTCCCAATACACCCTAAAGCATATGTTGTATGTACTTTAAATTAGACATCCTGATGTAACTATGGCTGTTCTCATTTAGGGTGTAAACATCTAATTGGTGTAATTCTTAGACATGCTCTAAGAGTGCTCAACATTTAGGAAACGCAAATGTATAATAAAAGGATGTCACTGCTATTTTAAATTAAACTTGTTCCCTATTGTTATCAGAAGAACAGCCTGTAAGGACACTGCCAGTAGATTTCATTTAGCAACTGGAAGAACAAAGTAGCCTTAAAAGAGTTCTAATTTTTCGTTTATTTGTACAGTGTTGACATCTATTCCCATGAAATCTAACAATGACACATTAAGACTTTGGGGGGCACGGGGAGGTTTCTTTTTCTAACCTTAGCATACTAAGTAGCCAGATGACACTGAGGAAAGGCTCATTGTGCATGATAATGGCATACATGCTTTCTGCTGATATTTCCTTGGCAGTGCCATCTTAAAGAAACAACACAGATGATCCATTCTACCGTCAAGTACTGAGAAATCAGAACATCTAATGGAAGCACCGGTAATTAAGAGAGTACATACCAGCACAGGTTGAATTTGTCAAATAAAAATAAATTTAATTAATTCTTTTCCCAAGTTACAACAAGACACAGTGTGCTTAGCTAATTCTAGAAGCAGTGGGTATTGTTATAAAAACAATACCAAGAGTGCGGTTGTGTTCTTTTTTAAAAAAATAAAGTGCCATGTAAATATACAATAATATTGCCACTGCAAAAAGAACACTTTTCCACTGATGGATAGTATTTTTAGAGCTATGATGAGTTTTTGTAAACTGGAGAGTAAAGTGGCCAAGCAGAGAGAAATTTGGAAACACACACTTTCTGGAGAGGCCACAGAAGTGACTCAAACCTCATTAATGAAAGCAAATTGCCAGAAGAAAGTGCTGCAGAAAAAAAATGACAAGAGCAAAACTGTAAGAATAACTGGGAAATCTTAAGACAGATCATCCAGAATGACTGATTGGCTAAGCTTGCTTTTGAAAAAAAGAATTGGGATGTCTCAAGTGTTACCTAATCTAAAAAAAAAAAAAAAAAAAGTTGCTCAAAAAGATGTGTCCAGCCTTCACAGGGGGCGGCTAAGCTTGTGTTAATTAAAATTCTTTAGCCACTGCTGTGGTGGAAAATTTGGCCACGTGCATCATCATCACATTGAAATCTGGTTATAATTGAATTCAGTGAAATTTTTCCCTCTTCATACCTGGAGATATTTTCAGGACTAGCCCAAGTTTATAACACAAAAAATATGTAATTAATCAGAACTTTTTCTCATCTAGAAAACATTTTTGTGAAAAAACTTCAAGGGGTCCAACTGGGGACGCTGAAGCAACTGCTGCAGAGAGCTGTATAATTAAAGGACCTGTGGCAAAACAAATGTATCTATCCAGAAATAGTAAAAGGCAGGTTATTGATGTTGAAATTGTGCAAAGATCTGTGAAGACTGTCTTGGTAGAAAATTTGTTATATCAACTGAAAGAGAACAGAAAAAAGCACAAAAAACTTCAGCAGAGTCAATATATTACACATCATTGGTGTGGTTCATTAAAATTGTACTTAAGCATATAGACGTTACCATTTTCTTGATAAATATGTCAAGTATACAAAAAGTTAAGAAAAAGCTATCAGAAAAAAAACACACCATAATGCACTGCAATTCTACTAATCCTTCCACAAAGCTATTAAGCCAAAAAGGAGACAGAATTTGCAGAAGAGCTGTCCCTTGTGAAATATGTGTACGTTTTAAAGTGTGAATTACATTATAAAATGCATTTTAATGAACCTGTACACCGCAAATTAATGTGTTGTCTTGTTCCACATATTCTACAGACAGGAGTCCGTACTGAGATTTTCTGTTCTTGCTATGGTTGAGATTTACTTTCAGGACTTCAGCATTGCATTATTTGAACACACTTTTTGAACACGAAGAAACACTTAAAATAGCAAATCGAGAAGGTTTCTGTGGGCATACGATGAAAACCTTTGCCTTCGTATATGATCTATAAGCAGAAATGCAACTTAGCATAGCATCATAGAATAGTTTGGGTTGGAAGGGTCCATTAAAGGTCATGGAAGGACATTCCAGCCAGTGTAATACTCTTTCTAGCTTTACTTCATTGCATAGGCTATGGTCTGCCTAAATGGAACGGCTTAGGAGCCTCAAAATCCCTTTTTCTTGGGATATGAGTATTACTGCAAAGGCTGGTGATTCCCCAGGGTTTGAGTGGAGCACGGTGGACAAGGAGAGGGATGAAAAAGTAACACTTGCTACCACTAAGCTGCCCACATGTCTGCTGTTTACAAAGAAACAAGCTATAGTTGTAAATTCTCAATTATCAGTTCTCAAGCCAGGAGCACACAACTATGAAATCCTCATTTGAAACATTTGGTACTTCAGCTTGAAAATTCATGAATATTTCACGTGCTATACAAACAGAGCAGCAAATAGCAGCAGAGACCTCCCTGGATAGCAAATGTTCTGTAGTTTAAGTGAGTGTGGGCAAAAGAAGGAGGCTTTCACATTTTGAGCAGGAAATGAGCCTAACAATGCAGCAAAACTTAATTTACACTATTTTCTTAATGTGCTGTCAAGGCATCGTGCTGGGAAATACACTGTAAGGAACTCTACCTGGAAGCTTGGTAAATCTGCAATGGGCAGCTGACTTGTGGCTGGTTGCCATTGTTGCTGCAGCTCTGGTTGATTGAGCTCTAGTTTGATCGTCAAGCGACCATCCCAACAAGGAATGATGAGAAGTGTTTGGAGAGTGCCGGTTCAGTGTGCTAAGTTGAATAGTGTAATAGCAGATGGCTGCATAGATGGGCTTGATGAACAGCTCCCCTTTAAGAAGCAAGAAACTTCACTTCTCTTCAAAACTGGCTTTCTTAAAAGAAATATTGCCACAGCTGTAATGGTAAGTGGAAAAACACCAGGACAAATTGATCTATTAAGGCTGAAATTCATAGTATTTTAAGCCAATGAGTCTTAAGCTAGTTTAGGGTACATAATCCATTGTCACTTTTAGCTCTCTGTTTCTGCATTTCTTGTTTCTACTCACAGAAATAAAGCATTTGATATATTTGAACTACAATATATCGTACCTAACTTAGATACATATGAGCTATTCTGTGTGTCAAAGGATCATCAGTTTAGCTAAGAACAAATTAATAGTTAATGGTACTACAAGTGCTTTTTACCTACTTTTAAATGTATTAGTCCCTTAATAATCTTACTGTCCGGAGGCTACTTGCCAAAACAGTATTAGACAGAAGTATTATGAAAAGTACAAATAAATTATATCTGTGGAATCTGTGCAGTATTAACTATTAAAACACTAATACATTTGGAAGAAATGGGATGCAGGACATTATTCTATTATTATACATATATATATAATTTTTAACATTCTTAAAAGATTATTGTACTATGCTTTTTAGTGCAAAATATATGTAAGAACAGTAGATTTGTACTGTAAAAAACAAAAGTCGGATTTGATTGTTTCAGTGCAGTTTCACACTCAGATTTTAGTTGTAATTCTGTATGATCTGAAAACACCATGTGGTAAAAATTCTTCTGAACTGGAATCCCACGTTTTTAATGAAATTCATGTCCCAACCTAACATCAGTCTGATTTCAAAATTTTATAGTCATAACTCAAAGCACTACTTCACACTTGGAAATTTAGAATTTCATTTTGAAGTTACAAGTAGTTAATACCCAGTTTTTGTATATTACTTAAAGTGACTTTGACTATCATAAAACTCAAAATTAGAAATACAGAGATGCATTAATTCTGTTTTTTTTTAAGAACAAGAACAGTTATAATATGAATCTGTAAGGCTTGTTGACCAGAGCGTTCACCAAACTGAGACACATCAAAAGTAATCTGGAAGCCCTTGAATCTCTAAATTTAACTTAGGGTGTTGTAAGGTAAAGTTTGTCTGAATAATGCAAAGGCTTAAATATATGTTAACTTCAAATAAAATTTAGAGAACAATGAAATTGCTGGTAGTAACTTTTACCTCCAGGGGAATTAATTAATCATCATATTTTGAGCAGTGTATTAAGATCATAAACACAGAACATGATTTTCTACAGAAAATTGAATAACAGGAAGGAGAAAAAATGCAGGTTTGATGGGCAGCATGTGTTCTTAAGCATCTTGCAGTTGGCTGGGGATAGCTGGCGGAAACAAAAGTGCTGCAGACGACTCCATGTGTCAAACTTCCCAGTGCAGCTGAGAGGACTGAAATGTTTCAAGCCTGCAAATTTAAAGACCTAAACTAATTTCATAAGAATGACCACAACCACCACAAAGTGAGTCTTGTGAGAAATGAGTTTGTTGTTTGCTTAAATGATTCTAGGCATTCTGAATAACCGCTATACTAATTTTTTAAAAAAATTGTTTTCTTCTGGCTTATAAAGGGCATAGCACAGAAAAAGACTTTGACAAATATATGAAAAAGCAAACTCAGTTTATAGCACTTCAAAACAATGCACTAGGATGGAGAATAAGTATTAAAGAATCATTCTCTAGAAAGAACAAAGACTTTTGTGTGTAATTACTGATCTTCTCAGTCAGTTTACTACTTCATTGAGAAAAAGGTAAGTCTCATGTTGCAGAAAGAAGTGTATAACTAGAAAAATTATGCTGGTAACTTCTAATGCTGAAGATTACTTTATCTGTAAAGAAATTAATTATCTGAGAAGGAAGTTTTTAAAATGAAAGATCATAGGATCTGTTCTGAACCCTTAGCTGGCAACCCAATGGTAGAAAACTTGGTGCTTATAGGAGTCATGAATTCAGTTCCTAGAAGGTTTATTCAAATTTCTTGCTTTTCTGAAAGGATGGAATCAAACCAGTAAAAAAATAGATTTATGGGTTAAATCAGGCCCTCTCCATATATTTTAAATTTCTGCAAAGTTATCTCTTTTTAAAGCTAAATTAACTCTCTTCAAAAATTGAGCGTTTTAATATATTGGTGATGGAGCAGATCATTTTGAGTACCATCACGCAGCACATACAGGACAACCAGGTGATCAGGCCCAGTCAGCATGGGTTCATGAAAGGCAGTCCTGCTTGACCATCCTAATCTCCTTCTGGGACAAGGTGACCCTCTGAGTGGATGAGGGAAAGGCTATGAATTTTGTCTACCTGGACTTTAGTAAAGCCTTTGACATCATTTCCCACAGCACTGTCCTGGAGAAACCGGCTGCTCATGGCTTGGATGGGTGTACGCTTTACTGGGTAAAAAACTGGCTGGATGGCCAGGCCCAAAGAATTGTGGTGAGTGGAGTTAAATCCAGTTGGCGGCTGGTCACAAGCGATGTTCTCTAGGGCTCAGTACTGGGGCCAGTTCTCTTTGATATCTTTCTCAGTGATCTGGACCAGGGGATCAAGGGTACCCTCAGTAAAATGCAGATGACACCACACTGTGGGGGAGCAGTGATCTTCTTGAGGGCAGGAAGGCTGTACAGAGGGATCTGGACAGGCTGGATCAATGGGCTGAGGCCAACAGTATGAAGTTTAACAAGGCTCAGTGCCAGGTCCTGCACTTGGGTCACACCAACCCCAGGCAATGCTACAGGCCTGGGGCAGAGTGGCTGGAAAGCTGCCTGGTGGAAAAGGACCTGGGGGTGTTGGTTGACAGCCGGCTGAACGTGAGCTATCAGTGTGCCCAGGTGGCCAAGAAGGCCAACAGCATCCTGGCTTGTATCAGAAATGGTGTGGCCAGCAGGACCAGGGCAGCGATCGTCCCCCTGTACTGGGCACTGGTGAGGCCAAACCTCGAGTGCTGGGTTCAGTTTTGTGCCCCTCGCTCCAAGAAGGACATTGAGGTGCTGGAGTGTGTCCAGAGAAGGGCAACAGAGTGGGGAAGGGTCTGGAGCACCAGTCTGATGAGGAGCGGCTGAGGGAACTGGGGGTGTTGAGCCTGGAGGAGGCTGAGGGGAGACCTGATGGCTCTGCAACTCCCTGAAAGGAGGGTGTAGCCAGGTGGGGGTCGGTCTCTTCTCCCAAGGAACAAGCAATAGGGCAAGAGGAAATGGCCTCAAGCTGTGCCAGGGGAGGTTTAGATTGGAGATTAGCAAACATTTCTTCACCCAAAGGGTTGTCCATCCCTGGAACAGGCTGCCCAGGGCAGTGGTGGAGTCCCCATCCCTGGAGGGATTCAAAAGCCGTGTAGATGTGGTGCTTGGGGACATGGGTTAGTGGTATCCTTGGCAGTGCTGGGTAAACGGTTGGACTTGGTGATCTTAAAGGTTTTTTCCAACCAAAATGATTCTATGATTCTATATTTTCAAAATTTATGTATTTTGACCTCATACGAGTAACTAATGCTTTAACCCCCAAAACTTAAATGTACACGAGTTTTAACCTCCTATTCAACAGTTCAGCAAGGCAAAAGTGGGCATTGAAGTTTGCTTTAGAAGTCATAAATATTTATTATGATCCCACTGATAATGTTTTAAAAAGTTTTGTATTTATGTGTGTGCATAAATTTATATAAATAAAAATTTTTCATAAAGAACATTTCAATGTTGCTATCTATACCTTTATAACCGGAATAGTTTAGTCACAGGATTCAAGTTTCTCACCTAAAAAGCATGTGAAAAATTTTGTACTCGATTGTAATTGAAGGGCTTTTAAAAGAAGAGCATAACAGAAAGTTGTACCAATGTGAACCTTCCTCTCATGTCACATGAATGTGTGTTGGGTATAGTGCAATCCAAAATTAGTCATAATACACAAATAGCTAAATGTATTAGGCTACTTTAAATAGAGTTTCAGCTGGTGTCTCAATATTTCAATGCTTTACAACATGCTCTGTTTCAATAATGATTAATACTTAGCCTCTGTATCATGATTTTGCTGTTGACCCCTAGTACAAAATTCAAATGTTTCCTGTTCAGTACTTTTCAGAAACTGAGATTGGATTGTATGTCTTTGGTCCTCTTCTCACACTTCGCTGCCTCCCTGCAGCTCTAAGCTCCTAGATGCATTCTGCCTTTGGGATACGCATTTCTCAACAGCCGTCATCTCCCTGTTTTGGTGACTCAATGATCAGGTGACCCAGGGCCTTTTTCCATCATGGTTCATATTTCAGTAACTTCACAGGTCTCCTGACAATATATCTACTTTGCAGATATGAAATGACAAAGTTAGCTTTAAATGAATTAGCTCAGGTCAGCAGTTCAGTTGTAGCAGCCCACTATGAACTCATTTATTCTGTTTGTCAGCAAATGGGGTAAGTGTCATTCCTTAAGTCTCCTGAAGGAGAAAATCTTTTTTTGTCTTTTTTTTTTTTTTTTTTTTTTTTAGCAGTTACAGACCTTCCAAACAACTAAATTAGGAAAAGGTCTTTTCAGATAGTGTAGATAAACCAGTCAATCTTAGAAATGGAAAAATTTATTATTGCATCAGCACAACACTATGCCCTCCTATTTACCAGTCCAGACCATATGTTGCACTTACATTACTCTACAGACACAGTTTTGCCCATCCCTAAATTGTGCCGCATGGAAAAACAAGCTTATTTAGTGAAACCCCAATATCCCTACACAGCATCGAGCTGCTCTGTGCAGACAAACCATTAGGGATTCAGATCCACAAAAGGCAAATGCTCCCAAGGCAGGTGAGTTTTGAACATTATCTTTCTTGGTTAGCATTTTACTAACCTTCTTTCTCCCTTATTTAGATGCTTCAGTACAAAGAAGTACTACCATTTAGCCATTCACGAGTACATTAGTAACACTGGCAAAATTAGAGAAAATACATGAATGATCCAAATTCAGAAGGGTTTGCTCCTAGTAAATGTTTGCAAGATTATATTATTATAGGCAGAAAGTGGTGGAAAAGCTGTGTTGGAAGTCAAATCATCTGAAAACGTGGCTTTTCTTTCACCTTATACAACATTACTGCAATAAAAGCAGAAGCATGTAAATACATAAGTAGCACACAAATGCACAAATCAAAGTCCTAAATAAATGTGTTGGTCATGTGTAGGACAGTTAGTCTAAATATCTGTCTGAATAAGGCTATACTTTGTGAAGTCTCATTTTTTTCGCTTAAATCTGTTCAAGAGCAGTTAGGCATCTATAATAAGGACAGGACACAGGGTGAAAACAGAATCACCGACACTGACGGATGGTCACCTACCGTTGATGTATAGAGGGCAAACATCCATTCTCATGTTTCCAGACCTCTCTGTAACACTTGACATTTTCAACCATAAGATATTGCCTGCCTCATAGAGGTGGCAGTGGTTCAGATATGTATACCAAAATGATGTAAATTCCTGCTGGAACTGGTCACCCTGAGGGGAGTGATGGCAAATTGGTTCTCTGCCACTAGGTTTCCTTTCACTCGTCCTCCGTATTAGGTGTCCTTAGAAAATGCCACTTTTTTCAGAAATCTAAGAACTCAGCAGCAGAGTTTCCATGAGCTAAGGAAACCTATCTTGTGACAGGTGCTCTTCTTCAAAGTGTTTAGTGTTCTGGGATCAGGTTAAGTAAAGTTTCAGAACAAGGGCTGTTTTTCTGACAAAAGATGGATGTTTACCACCAGCAAGAAGCAGGAGAAAATGCACTCTCTTGGACTCAGTTCAGACTACTGAATGTGCATGGTCACAGAAAACAAAAAACTCAGAAAATTTCCACGTCTTCCACTTGAAGGCAACACCTATTTTTCTTGCCCTTATTCTCATTAATATAACAGCAGAAAGTGTCTATGACATTAAAGAAGTAAATCCTACCCTAAAAAAATAATATAATATATACACAACCTTGCTTCCTGAAGAAAAGGGCAAACAAAGTAACAGAAAGCATCTGACACATTAAACATTTTACCCATGTACCCATTAGCCATGAATGGCTGCAGGTTTCAAATACCGTGGAGATGTGGACAATAAGAAGAGTCTGAATGGTTTAATGAAGAAGATACATATTTCATTATTTTGTGCTAGATGTAGCAAAGCTTTTTTTGATGTTGAATATGCCATTGCCTTTTGACTGTTTAAGAATCAATATGCCAAACTCTAAGAATAAAACCAGCAACAGATAGTCTAGAAAAGACAATATATAGAGACACAAAAGAAATAATTTAAAATAAAAAAACTTTTTTGAACAGATTACACAATGTTCCAATTATTTTTCTCCTTAAGAATACCACAGGATAACTTTTTTGAGATTTTTACTGAAAAACAGTTTTGAGGTGTTGAAAAGGTTTGGAATAGGCAAAGATGATTTCATATAGATGAGAAGAAATATAGGACAATTGAGGAAGGGAAACTGTAACTATCCTTGAAGAGATGGGGGGACAGTAGAGATTGGGAAAATGCAGATGAGTTTAATTGCAAGAAGTCTGTTGTAAAATATCCTGCATGTGTTCTGGTCTGGGTCAACAGCCATTCAATAGTTTCATACCACAAACAACAGAATAAATAGTATGTTTACTGAATTTGCAGATGACGCCAACCTGAAAAGCTGACAATTACAATTATTCTAAAAAAAGATCAGAACTGAAAATAATCTTGACAAGTTGAAGTCTCACCTGTGGAAGAATAAACAGGGAACAACTCAGGAAGGACAAGTATTAGGTCCTAGCTTAAGCAGAACAAATAGGTTACTCACATATAGGATGGGAAAACAGATATGAGCTACAGAAAAGAATCTACAGGTTATAGTTGATCATAAGATAGCTATGGATCCATGTACTGCTCCTCTGAAAAAGGCAAACACTATTTTGAGATGCATGAAACAGAGAATCGGTTACAAGATATAAAATAGTTTTCAATAGTTGTGGACATCGATCAGATTACTCTCTCCGCTTTGAGATGCCATCATTCAGAGAGGGTATGACTGAGCGGAAAGAGTTTAGAGGATAATAATGAGAGGGATCAGAGGTCTACCTGACACATATTTGATCAGTCCTAAAAAAAGACTGATAGAAGTGGAGTGGAAAGATTATAATACCTTTCAAATATATAGAAACCTGTTTCAAAAAGGCAGAGATTCATGTATGAGACAAAGGGAGAGAATTCAAGTTGGACATTGGAACAAACATATTAATGCAAAGATAGTGAATCAGCGGGACAGATTGAGAATGCATTTTCTTTTTATCATTGGAAGCCTATACAGAAGAGTTAGACAATGTCAGAAATGTTAGACATCTGTCAGAAATGATGTACTTGTGGCTCAGGAGAATGGACTATGCAGCTTTTTAGGGTCTCTTACAGCTTTACAATTAATCATCAACTAACTCCAGAGAATCTTTTTTAATTAGCTCAGGCTGCAGAAGATGAAAGTTTTGCATCTCAAGATCTACATTCAATCTCAAGATTATCTTCCAAAAAGGCAGTTTAGGTAGCAGTTATGTGAAAGCATGGGTCTTCCCAAACTTGTAAAGTATCAGGCTTGTAGAAGTGGAATTGGATAAGAATAGCATTCATATACATAGAAAAGAGATGAAAAAGCAGGAAAGGACTAATCAGTTCTCAAATAAACAAATCTTCGGTTTACTTAAGTAAAGAAAGTTCACTGAGTCTAGAACAACCTCAGTAGAAAGTATGAATAATTATACATGAGAAAACAGAGAGATTTGACCCAGACTTTCAAAATTAAAAGAACAAAGAAACAGAAGCTTGCTAGCAGGTAATCTCTGGGCTCTAATAGTTTAAAGTCAAAATTTAAAGACTTCACAGGTCAAAAACCTTGAATAACAGCTTACCCAGAATCTCTGCTGTAAAGTGCATAGAACAAAAAGTCCAAAATATCAGAAGTAAAAAAAAAAAAAAAAAAAAAAAATTAAAAAAAAAAAAAAAAAAGGAAACAAAAGAAAGAAATACACAAATAAAACCAAACCAAACCAAAAAACCCAGAAAAATGAACTAGCCAGGGTTCATTTATTCTGTTAAAATTTCTAATTTAGATATGTATTATGACAAATCAGAAAAGGAAAATTCTGCATGCCTACAAGAATGTGGATTCTGATGGGAAATACATAGGATATTTATACAATCCTCTCTGGATTTCTGACAAATACACAGTTATTTCTTTAATTGTAAACTTTTAAATGTATTCTGATGAAAATGTCTGATTTTTATGGTCTGTAAAAATATCTAGTGTCTAGAAGTCCACATCAGATTTATTAAAACTCAAATTTACATCTTTAGATTCCTCAACAGCTGCATAAAAAGTCTTATTTTATTACATCTGGGAATATCAATTTTGCTATAATTCAAAATGAAAAGTTTGTCAAGAAATGGAAAGTGACAAGGGGAATAGAAAAGTAGAAAGATGGAAAGTGCAGTGAGAGGATCCAAATTATAGTCCAAAATAAGATGAGAAGACATATTGCATAGGAATGTGTTTTTTTTTAAAAAAAAGGAAAAAACAAAGACAAAACTAAAACAACCCACAAAACCCACAAAACCTTTTAAAAATGCAACATTTTAGCATCACTATACTAACAGGAGTCTAAACAAGTTGAAATACAAAAAAGTAATAGAGTAAGGCAAATATGGACTACTTTGAAACGATCAGAACCACTAAATTGCTTCAAATTGCAAAGAAGACAAACTTTGATGGATTTATACCATTTATTTCCAATCCCATATTGTCATAGCACTACGAAATGAGTTTAGCAACTCTCAGATATTGATATTTATCTCTGACAACTTCACTCATGTAGACAGAACTGCTCAGAAACAATTAATATTTTAGAAACAGTCCCAACTCAGTCGCTAACCCATAAACCCTTCCACCTCCCCAGCACTTTTGATCTCTGAGCAGTAATGGATGCAAACATCAGCTGAAGTTCACTTTTCCCTCCTCAGTTGAAGTTATCTTGTCTTCTAACATGATTTTTTTTTCCTTCCTTAATGAAAATCCAATTAGAAATTCCCTTCTGTGTTCAGCTAGTTTTTAATCTGTACTAATATTAATTATTTTCTGTAATGCCAAGATTAACGTAAAACACTTGTAGAAGGAGGAGAAACAGTAGATATCCCTTCCATTTTTAATTTTTTTTTTTTCAGATATACATATAAATAGGGTGCATGTTCCATTAAAAAAGAAGACAACTTGCTATTCTCTATTGTCTATTAGAAAAGCCTACAAAGACAGTTCTAAAAGATTTTTTTCTGGGCATTATGCATTTTGAATGAGGAGAGTTTCAGTTTACCAATTAGGTTAGACATCACCTCCTAGAATGCACAGATCTTTTGGGTAAAAGTGGTAAATCTTGTTGAAAGAGTTAAGCTTGGGGTGGAAATGTGAAGGCAGCACACATCTTGCAGTGCTCTATGCAAAACCCCACCAAGACAAGCTACATAACCAAAATCTCAGACCAATATTCCTTTCACAAGATGTGATACGTTCTTTCTATCTGTTGTATATTTTCCTTAAAATTTGCTTAGTTATTGATTAATATGAAGGTTTCAAAATATTTTTAGAAATAGTTAAATAAGCGGCTTAGCACACAAAAAGTAATGTTTAAAAGGTATCCAACAACAAGACTATCCATTTCTATAAATCATATGCAGCTTGGTGATGCATCCATAACTGTTTAGTTAACATGACAACAAAGGATACTTATTTCATGATTTATAATGAATGAAAGAGGAGAATCCCTGAAGGGAAATAGTTTTGGAGAATGGAAAATTTGAACATAAGAAGAAAAGTGATTAAAATTTTCTAAGGCAGATATTTCTTGGTGCTATAATGTGTAACTCAGTATTTTGGGGTTGTTTACAGGGCAAACGCTTGCCTGAAAAATATGGAATAAAACTTTGAAAGGGTCATTTTTCATGGAAATTTTCTACAAGCATATTCTGATGTTATAAAAAGCAATGAAAGAGACATAGCAGGCAGGAGAAACTTTCTTAACCAACTGCTAAAGTAGCTTAATCATTTTAAAGGACTATGCAAATCTGGCTTCAAAAAGGTAGCCAGACTGAAACAATGAAATGCTGAAATGTTGTCCTTGAGCAGAGCTGTGTAGCACAGGCAGAGGGAAGCGTACCCCTGGTTCAAAGTTCCATCAAGAGGCTCCAATCTGCCACTAAAAGCAGAACTACCACTGATCCTGGATCAGATCAGCATGACTTGATCCAGCTGCATCATGAATACCTCCAAGGGTAAAGATGCAAAAACCTCCTGGGTAACCTGTTTCAGTGTTGTACTATCCTCCCAGGGAATAAAAATTTCCAGTGATCTGTTCTCTTCCACTTAGTAGAAGGTGACATGCTGGCTGAGCATGATTTGTGCTTGGAAAAGGCAAGTCACTTTATTTGTGTGAACATGGACTGTAAACAGTCATGGTCCATCATCTTCCCAGGGCCTGAGGAGATGCCGATCACCTCCTCAGGTCAACCTTTTGCTTTCTTGAGCTATGACTTTAGTCTCTGTTTTCATTCATTTGTGGACATAAAAAAAATTAAATAAATTTAAAAAATGGGTTTCCAATAATCATTCCAGGAAGAAAACAGGAATATGAAATGAAGCAGCAGTATTTTTATTTCCCCAAATTCAGCACTGAACATCTATATCAATTCCTTCCTCTTAAAACACTGAGGGAAAAGTTACAAATTTTCCTCTGACATCTTTGTATTTCCCACTGGTGTTTTGTATCTTAGAAGTTAACACACCTTACGTACCAGGACATCCTATATTTTACAGTTGCTATGGCAATTGCTAATTGGATATTGATTAGAAGAGTAAGTAGTGTTCTAAAAAAGCTATGCAATTAGCTACACAACCCTGAGGATATCTAGAATGTTATTAACATATGCACTTTTGCTTTGAAAAAATTTCTGTATCATCATTGCTTTCAGCTTATCAAACACTTGCTGACTGAATCTAACCCATTTTCAAAGCTTTGCACCTCTGAGCAGCCATATCCCAGTTTTCACATGCAGATCTGACACGAGCTGAACTACTGCAGGATGGAGTTCAGTGTTAAAACCCAGGTTGTTCTTTCTGTGAAGATGCAAGGAAATGTCATTATGGGACTGTTAAACATATTTTGCTCAGGGACATATTGAGCTCTAAATAAGAAAATTTTCAAAGGAGTCAAGAGAGACTCAGACTTTCCTTGAAGTCAAGTGACTGGTGATTTGTAATTAGTAAGTGCCTGCATCCTGGCCTTCCTAAATTCAACAAGGATATCTAATTTCTTCCCAGCTGATCATGAGAGGAGGAACATGGAAGAAGAAAGAAGATCGAACTGCATCCAAGTCTATACAAAATTCTCATTATCTACTGAGAGAAAGGACATTTCATTCAATTTCAATTGTAAGGTGCAAACAGGACTTAGAACTGCAAGAGTCCTCGTTGAGGATTTAGGGCAAAATTCTAAATGACTGACCTTGGTACTCCAACTTGCTAAACACCATGCACGAATATCCATAATTCACTGAAAGCAGAGCCTCACATAAATAAATAGTATTTTTTATTCCAAAATTGAGTGGTTTTTACAAGGACAAAAACATTTATATAGACAGTCACACTACATTACCTGAGAAATTACTGTTATAAATGCATATGCAAGGAGGTATCTGACATAATTATGATTTTGGTGCTAGATATTGGCTTGATCTGAGTGTTTTTATAGTTTGAAAGAATTCAACTAAGCATTGCTTAGTTTATTAATTGATTGTGATAGTTACATTTGCAAAACATTTTGAGCTATTTAGTAAATAATTTTCCATTTTTAAGATTATCTGTTGGATTGTTATTTGTACTTTCACATAGAGAGATACATTTGACTTTTTATAGGATTTCTAAGCACTCAACACCACAAACTGCATAATCAACTATACAGAATACATTATGGTCATATCAAAATGACCATGTATTTTAAAAATTAATATTTATACAGGCTTTTTAAAAAAATCTCTTTATAGTGTTACTTACCTAGATCTTTGCTAAACTGAGTGGGAAGCTAGTGATCAGTAATGAAATCAAAACACATTTGAAGGGCTCAGAATAGATTCATCTCCGTTGTATTGTTTTAGACATAAGTATTTGGGTATTTTATAAAAGATAACATATACTATACTTTCTAAAACCACTTTTAAAACAAAAAAATCAAACCCAAAGATATTATATAGAGAGAAACATATGTTATTTACCACCTTTTAAATTTCACAGGAAATCTAAGTTTTTATTAAATCCAGTGTAATTTACATTACGGCTTCTACATTATACAATAGAAAACAACTTGAGTACATTACCTATAATTTATGAGGAAGGAGATTTTTCCTTTACAAAAAACCCCCAAACAAAACAAAACCAAACCCCAAATATAACCCACAAAACCACCAATCAAAACTGTGTGTAACATGGTAACATTTATGACATTAGCTTTTTAATACTCTGGAAGTTACTGACAAGTCAGGTAAAGAAAATGAAGTACTATTTCTAAAATTTTAAATGAGTAATTCTTTAAGGAAGGATCCTCAAAATAAAGTGCTCAAAGTTATCAGTGTCTTTTCCTGAAAGAGAAAATAATTGTAATGTTTATTTGATCAATATTTCTTCTTCTGTTTGCAGATGAAATATTATTACCTATGGGCATTAGACAAATGTTATTTAACTTGATGGGGATGTTGGATACCTCCAACTAAGTTACAAAGACTAAGCAGCAGATAAAAACACAAGTAGTATAAAAAGTAAGTTTTACTTTAGTCCATATTAATTACTGATCTAATAAAAATGATCAGCAAATTCCTCAACTGTACAATTAAACCAAGGAATATATATTTTTATACATCTGTATTTTAATGATTTGTAGATGGTATATGGTATTTAGAAAAGAAAACTTTATTTAAAAAATCTAACTGTAGTGTGGGAAAACATTATCAATTCTACTGCTCCAGAGTAAAAAATGCAAAGGCATTTTTTAAAGTTACTTTCAAACTACTTTCCTTGCTTCATAAAATGCCACTGGCAAAAATAATGCTGCTTTTATAATGTAACTGTGGTGACATATTTGTAAAGCAGCATGTAAGCACTCATAAAAGGGTAATGACTTCCTTAAGTGATAATAAAATAAGCTTTCATGTAGGAATACACTGAGGTGCTACTGTTCATGTGCAACAGTAGTAGCATTACCTATTTATTTCTTATCTTCTACAACAACTTAAGGTTTTACAGGGTTGGAATGGTTAGCATCTGTTTGATGCAAGCAGGTTTGGGACATTATGGGTTCATCTGCACCTGCATATTGGCGTCCAGCTCTGGGGCACCCAACATAAGAAGGACATGGAGCTGCTGGAGTGAGTCCAGAGGAGGCCACGGAGATGACCCGAGGGCTGGAGCACCTCTGCTATGGAGACAGGCTGAGAGAGTTGGGGTGGTTCAGCCTGGAGAAGAGAAGGCTGCGGGGAGACCTCAGAGCCCCTTCCAGTCCCTGCAGGGGCTCCAGGAAAGCTGGAGAGGGACTGGTGACAAGGGCAGGGAGTGACAGGCCAAGGGGAATGGCCTGAAGCTGCAGGAAGGGAGATGGAGATGGGATGGGAGGCAGAAATCCTTCCCGGTGAGGGTGCTGAGGCCCTGGCAGAGGGTGCCCAGAGAAGCTGTGGCTGCCCCTGGCTCCCTGGCAGTGTTCAAGGCCAGGTTGGATGGGGCTTTGGGCAACCTGGGCTAGTGGAGGGTGTCCCTGCCTATGGCAGGGGGTGGGACTGGATTGGCTTTGGGGTCCCTTCCAGCCCAAACCATTCTAGGATTCTTTGATCTACGCTAACAGTTTACTTCTGTTCAGAAAGGCAATTGAGAGCAAATCTCATCATCAGTATACTTAACCCTAGCAAATTGGGCCCAAGTTATTGTGAGTGCTCTTACAGCATGTGTGCCAGGTTTCTTTTAGATTAAACTGGAAGATACACTCCTGGAGAACATCTGAAGTGTTGCAATCACATGGGATCATGCTAGTAACTTGCATCTAAACCTTTTAAAAGATATACATTTTGAAGGATGGTAACACAAAGAACTTAAACTGTAATTTGCTTTTGTTATTATCTCATACTTTCTTTATTTTGCAGCCTGTAAAGTGTCACTAATTCAGTCTGCTTGGTGATGAGAATACTTTGGAGAAGAGCATGGAACGAAGTGAATTCCTGCACAAACCACTGAAGGATTTTCATCCCTCCAGCCAGAACTCAACAAAGAAATCTCTGCTTTCTCATTGATTTTGTATGGGATTGCCACTTATCTGTTCATGAATGTCTATGATGGTGCGTAACATGAATCAAAGGAAGAAAGTGTCTAGAGTATACCTCTTCTCTAGATTAATCCAGCTACATGCTTTCTTTGTAGATGGTCAACCCTTTTTAAAGACAGTTTGTAATCACCAAGAGTGAGATGCTCATGGCCACAAGCGGGACATTCATCATAGACACCCCAGGTCAGGACTTCCAGTCCTTCAGGCTAGACTTAAAGCACATACACATACAGTTGCACACAAAGGTAGAGCAAAATTAGTAGTATTAGACAAAACAGACAACATAAATCTGTACAGTGATTAAATAGCAACAAGGGAACCAAAGTCTTTATCTTCATTGCCCTCTTTTGGAACAATGAAATTCACAGAGCTCAGAATGAAGTGCTCTCATTTGAGTGGATCTGGTGGTGGAATGACCTTTTTAGAGGAAAATAGTATATGAGGAAATTAACTTATTGATAAAGGCTTCCTACTCCTAGCTGATAACTTTTCCAAAGTAATACCCCTAGTTTTCATTTTCAAATGTTCTAACCCCAGAGAAGTGCCTTCCTCTCTCTCATCAGGGAAAACAGCCTCTAAGTAGATTTCAAGTCAATACACTTTACTCACGAGGAAGTCATAACTGATAATAACAGGTGGCGATACAAAACTCAAAGTTTAAATGAGCATTAAAAATACACTGAATGTAACTGGTTAAAACCTTTTAATGAAGTATTTAATTTGAAAGAGATATTTGATGAAAAAAAGCTTTAAAGGAAATGTTTTGGTTCCATTTCATTGGGAATGTTTCTAGGTCCCATGTGGAATTTGTGAATAAAAATGAGAGTCATTCACTTTATGACAGTCATCTGGCTGGGGAGAATCAATTGTTTAATCATTTCTGAAACTTTTTTCCCATCCTTTTCGTACATACATGGGCATGCACATCTGATTATATCATTATGTGTCAGAGAGAGACTGAAAGACCAAGACAAAGAGGTATCAGTTCTTCTGTATCACACATTAAGACAAAACCAAGACCTTTTGAAAGTGAAAGGCAAACATGCTGACTCTCTCCCTACTTTTTTACCTGCTCCACACACCATTAAGTCAGTTAACTTCCCTGAAGAGTCAAGACCGACTCCCTGCTCTGCCCAGTTTAAGACCAGGTCTTACATCACAAGTGTGTGCTAAATCCTGGGTGCTGCAATTCGTCCCTCTCGCTTTCTGAGTCAATAAATAATTAATGACTGACACAAAAATGCAATGTCCTATGAAAAGAGATTGAGAGAGCACCATATCAGGATGGTAAACAACTTTGCAGATGTGACATGCTTCAGGACACTTTCAGGATGGAGGTTCAAAAACTAATAATTCCAATGTGGTCTAATCCCCATGCTGATGTTCATGAGTTCATTTAAACTTTTCAAGTCTTAGTTTCCTTGTTCTGATAATGAGACTAACCACAGCCTAAACACTTTGTTCAGCGTCCTTTCTGTCACAGCTCTCCAAACGCAAGGTAGAAATAGGAAAATCCTGTCTGTATAACAAGTCATTTATATAGAGGGCACAGGAGAGTGACTGCATGAGTTAAAAGAAGGACATGTAGGCACATTATGGTTTAACCCTTCTGTCTCAGAAGGAAACAAACCACCAGGTTAAGAAGGACAGAAACCAAACTAGGCAAAGGCAAAGAGGCAATGACTGTGCTAACCTAAGTGATAAAGCCCTCAAACACTTGAAAACTTCAAAATCAAATAATTGGACATGTCTGCATGCTTGAATTCCTCAGAGAAGGCAGACAATGGATTTTGCTACTAATTTTAATATTTTACTTTCTCCATAAAAAGTGAAATACAGAGTGAAATGCAAAGTGCAGACGCAGCACTGAGAATGAACATGAACTGAGAGATAAATCTCCAGATACGTCAAGCTAACAGTATAAAAAAAAAAATAACCATCAGGTTTAAAGATCCCTTTGTGTTCCTTCAATTCTAAAGGTCTCCAGTGTAAATTCAAGACTTCAGACTTCAAACTTAGTAGTATGAAATAATTTTGGAGATGATGGAAGAAGAAGGAATTGGCTGTTCTTCCAACCTAACTCTATCCTGTAATGATAACATATTTCAAAGTAATCTTTGAATTTGTGTTGTGCAACACATAGCTGATTAATACAGTGATGCACGTTATTTTTTTTTCCCCTCTAAACATCACCACCCTGATCATAGACAGAAAAGAACAGAACACAGGAAATTCCTTCTTTCCAGGTAGAGGATTTGTTAGCACGAGTATCATGAATTTCACACTCTTTTGAGAGCAAGCACTAAGGTTGCAATTGTCACTACTCCATTGCCTACTGTGCAGCACTCCTGTGGCACAAAGCAGCTACAGCACTGGTTTAACCAGCCAGTGCAATATTTCTCCCACTGGGATAAGATTTAATTAGTGTTATAATTTAACTAAGGGGCTTAGACTACAGCAAATAAAGTAAGAGCACACCTTTCCTTGACATTTCTGCTTAGGAAGACACTGGGGAAAATTCAGATGAGGAAAAAAACCACAAACAGATGAAATGTATGAAAAAGGCATTCAAAGAGCAGTTTCATGTAAAATTGCCAAAGTTTCTGGGTTTATCAGGTTTTCAGCTACATAAAGCCAACTTGAAAAAAAAAAATAATTTAAGCTTTCACCACACTAGAATTATATATTTTTCTGTTTGCCACCTGCAACCTATTACAGTCTCTCTGTGCGGTCCTTGCTGAAATACAGTCGTTAATGAGGAAAAAGAATAACCCTCCTCTTTAATATATTTTCCACGATGTGCACACTCCTAATCTCTTGGTCTAGAAGCCACTGGGCAAGGCCAGTGCCCCTTCATATGGATTATAACTCTCCATCTGCTCCTAAACCAGACGTTTTCATCCAAAACCAGATTGCAAGTGGGATAGGGGCTGGACAATCTCCAAAGCTCAGAAGGTCAGTTTTGGTTTCACCTTTGGCGCTTAGAAACAATAAACCGATCCTGCAGTGAAGACAGCAGCAGAGATTTGTAGTGATGAAGCAGACCAAATAATATTTCTGATAACAGGCCAGCTTCCAGAAGCTTGACTTGCTGTACAAGAAAAAAAAGATGACCCACAAAGATAAAAACTGTGACAAAAGAAAAGTTTTGAAAATCATCACTCCTTATAAACCAACGTATGGAACATTTAACAGTTTCTCATGAATTTTTTTTTTTATTATTTTTGCTGGTTTTAGTATCATGAAGAGTAAGTCATTTCAGTGTCAGACTTCTGGGTATAAGTACACTACAACTCTAAATAAAAATTCATAAAAAGAGCAGCTACAAGAGATTCAGTCCCTGAACACAGATACCAGCTCTTGAACATCTCTGCACTTTGTCTTTCAAAAATCTCTTACTTTGTAGCAAAGGTTTAAAGGTCAGATTTGGATCCAGAGACTCCCAGTAATAAAGGAAGATCCAGTTTGGTTTAATTATTTAAAATAATTTCATAGCTCTCTATTGCATGTGTCTATGAACTTCCAAAAGCTGCAGGTGGATGAACGAGGATGCACTACCAGTGAGAATGCTCCCACTGAAAGGAGAAAGCTTTACCAAGTGAAAGCATCGTTCTGGCCACAGCCCTCGGTGCTCTCTGGGCAATGCATGCTGCTTACTGTTATGGAAGAGTGGCCTGAAAAGGCTGCTGTTAAGCTTCTTGTTTTGACCATTAAAGTCTCATCTCACACTAGCTCTTCACCCAAAGGGTTGTGGAGCACTGGAACAGGCTGCCCAGGGCAGTGGTGGAGTCCCCATCCCTGGAGGGATTTAACAGACGTGTAGATGTGGTGCTTGGGGACATGGGTTAGTGGTGGCCTTGGCAGTGCTGGGTTAATGGTTGGTCTTGATCTTAAAGGTCTCTTCCAACCAGAATGATTCTATGATTCTATTATTCTAGTTTTTCAATAACTATGTACTCTACCAGTACCTTACTAGATAGTAGTGCAATAAACAAAAGGTATACTCTTGCAGCAAAGTCTCTGAAAGTCTATTAGCTTTTCAATTAAAAGTGTGCAGTGTTAAACACTGTACAAAAGTATAAAAGTACTTTTTTAAAAGTGTACTTAATTATGAATTGCAGAAAATTCCTTTAAAAAAACAAACACCAAAAAACAAACAACAAAAAACCCCAACATTCATCGCACCCCAAGAGAATATGTGAAATTCTCAGAGAAACAGCAGAGAGACAGGAAAACAGGCAAGGAGTGCAGCTAGTAGGCACCTGTTGAAAATTAATATTGAGGTTCCAGTCTTGCACATTTTCTTTTAGTAGCATGCAGTACAGACCAGGGAAAATGCTGCTGCAGAAAATACACTTACATTAACTTCAGAAACATTTTTCTTTAGGACAACCTACTGTATGCATTTATAGGGTGTCCTGATACCTGGAGAAAGACAGAGGGTAGAATCTCAACTGTTCAAATTAATCTTAATTAATTAAGAAGGTTCATGCCTGAAGAATAATTCAAAAGTACCACAAGAGAATCTGTCCTACAGTAAGGTAAACATGAATGCACTTTACCAGTTTTTGCATATCCTAAACTGTACACAGACACCTTTACTCAGCAAACTAAACAAAAGACAGTCCCAGTAACTGGCTTCAAGCTATGTGTTACCTCTGATTTTTTCACTGTATGGAAGAAGCCACTTTACTGTGCGAGACAAAAAAAGAGGCAACTGTGTGATCCAGTCCTGTTATACCTGTCCTAAGCCTCTCTTATCTTTTTGAACAAATTATACAAAATAAACCACTTTATTTTAGAATTAAAACAAAAAATTCAGAATGGATTGCACAGCAGTTGTAGAAGTGTCACAGAATAGATCGGTAGATTAGAAGCATTGGTGAATATGTCAGTTTTTCAGTAAAAAATTACCTGTGGAGTTTCATGTTCTTTCTGTGTAAATTTCATACATATATTTGTTTAAAACACCACATTATTTAATAAAAAGCAAGCAGAATGTCTACGAGTCTACCAAACATTGAGCAAGGTGGTTTAGGAGGTAGTAGGATTTCACCCTGAGTATTACAATAAACCCACTGGGATCACAATCAGAAGTTTCTAGAACTTTCATTCATGACAAAAACCTTTAGAGTGAACATTTGACGAGGTAATCAATAACAGCCAAATCAGGAGACTCACAAGGTCTTTAATTTAAATGCTCTAAAGGTAATTTTTTTTTTTCATATATCTCTTTAAATGGTTTTAAATCTCTTTAAATATCAGACTGAACTGCTTCATGCAAAGAAGTTTGTGCTAATACAACATAAAGGTGACAAAATATTATTTTAAAGGTGAGAACACGGTGCTGAATGGGAATAAGTGAGCTCAGAGACCTGGTCTTCTGGATGTCAAGGCTATGTGCTTTACAAGGCTTCTCCTGTTCGCAATCAATGAAGTGTCAAGCAGCACATCAAATAACCATGAGAGCGCTGCGGCTAAAAAAGAGAAACTGTAACAAGAATACAGCTTTAGCTGAAGAATAAAACATGCACTTTTAAGACTCTGAAAAAAATATAGCTCAGTCTATCCATATTTTTTCTTTTTTTTCTCCTTTGTCCAAAATTAAGCTATATTTTATCCACACACAATACATAGCATTAATTTTGCTAATTCTTAATCCTAGGAGAGAAACTATTATAGACTGTAACATTGAAAATGTGTCCCGGTTGTTAGATTTTCTTTCCATCAGATATGTTTTACATCTACATATATAAAACATAAACCACAGTTATTGATAATGAATCCAATATACATTTTACCAGTAGGTAATAATAATAATGACATTGTATTATCAAGTAAGAAATATCTAGTGTATTGCTGCTTTTTATTTTAAAGACTATTAAAGTCAAGCAGAAATTTAACGGCTTTAGAGAAAGCTTTATTCCAGTCTGCAAACTGCTGTTTTGTAAATTAAACATCTACATGTGTTATTCTGATGAACTGACTTTACTAAATCCTTTAAAATTATATTGAATTCCTGTTTTGAAGTTTATCTAATCTTTTATAGTACCTAAAAGAAGCATGCAATATAAAATGTGTGGCTGGGATTTACTTCACTAACCCACTTATGTTAAACATATCTTTTCTCATCAAATCCTATATGTTTTACATGCATCAAAAAATAATTACCGCAACATATTAATATCGCTAAGAGACTTGATATAGGCACTCTGAGGAATAGCATTACAGCCATAACTCAGATCTTGTTATCTTTGGGAAAAAAATAGATATTGTTACAGCAGTAAAAGTATACAGTATGTGTCTAATCAAGAGATGAATTTTAAATAAATCCCTTAAGAGGTCTCAAACATAATGAACTTAATGAAAATTAACACAGTGTGAAACAGAGCAGAAATGGAATCATGGACAGCATAAATCAGTGCTCAGACTGGAAGTTCTTAAAAGCTCATATTATAATTTTGAAAACAATTATCTTAAGAGGTCTTAATAATGAAAAAGCAATAAAGCTATTATAGCCATTCTCTGGAGTGCTCTGCTTCACCTTGTTATTAAACTGTTAAAACACAAATAATGCACTTCGGGCCGGATGACCTCCATGTTTTTTAGCATGAACTCTCCCTGTTTTAGAGCAAGGTCATCAAACAGGACTCAATATAGGAGCAAAAAGGTTGAGCAACTTAAACAATATCTTCCAGTATAATTTCATCAAGGTGAGCGTCAAATTCAGTTATGCGGGATAAGAAAAATAAGATTTTCCCCTCTTTCATCATGATTCTGATTACTATTAACTGATTTTAATACAGTGATTGTGAGGTGTATTATTGTTATTAGTGACCCGTCACTCTGGTTACTTCCTGTTGATGGAGCAGATTAACAGGACAACACTCCTGAATAAAGAAAAGAAGATTGCACACTATTGTACCTACCTGCCTGGGAATATTTACTTGCAATAAGCAAGTTTAAGTAGAGTTTATCACCTTTCATAAAGGATTTTGAAAACAGCTTCACTCTGCATTTGTTTTAAAGCTATAGTGAAGATGGCATGATTTCCACTTGTAAAGAACTTTTTTTTATTTTTGTGTCAAAACTGTCCTTAAAAAAGATGCCACCAGTGTTATAGACTAAAAAGTAATTAAAGTGGAGTTGGGTATTACATTCCTTGTATGAGAGTAATTTTTTACTTGTCCTGATAATATGTGATAATACTAAAATCATACCCGTATCACCTGCTAATTGTGTTCATTAGCAACAGGAACATAATTATACAACAAACCACCTTACAAAGGCAGCAGTGTAGTGATTCCACCCGAAGGAACATCAATATTATTGATTTCCAGGAAACATATCTAGAACGAAGAACTAACTCCATCATCACATGCTTCGTACCTTGATCTGAATGAAGAAATTACCTGTAAGAAGCTGTTAAGTCTGAGTTATGCCTGCTGGGATTTGTGAGTATGGAATACATTTCATTTCACCTTACTGCAGAAATTTCAGAGGACAGTTTGTTTGGTTTTTGAATCTGAAAAAAACCCACCATCCTTATATTCCTGCAGGGATCCACTAGAGCTAGGGCTGCTATAAGTGTTTGCAGGATGGATCAAATTCTTTACTGTGCAACAAAACCTTGCATATGACTTCAATTCTGCTAAACATCACAAGCAAGCTGTTCCCTGGAGTATTTAACTGAATGAAACAAAAAGTTTTG